>NC_046375.1:12607831-12798162 GCF_011125445.2 Fundulus heteroclitus | reverse complement strand
TGAAATGAGAGGCGAGTCGCGTTGTTGGTGGTTTGGGGATACATTTATTGTATAACACAGCTACGTCACTAGCATGCAGAGTCTGGTATGACACATGTAAGGCATTTTCTCCATGTAAAAGCTGCCTTCGTCTCTAGGTAATCCAGTTTTTAAAGTGCAAAGTCCACAGAATGAATAGATTTGTACTATAGCACTACGCTGTAAACGGATCTATTAACCAGACATGTAATGAAGTCAAACTAAGTCAAGGGTTGCCCGTAAGTTAGTATCACGTTACACTGATGCAATGACAGCAAGCGGACGGATTTACAGATCCCATTCTGAACGGACAGTTTTCACAACGTGCCACTGGAGGGGGCTCGGACGGCTCTGCGTCGACGGGTTGTTCTTCGTGAACCGGGAGGAGCCTGTCGCTGGACGAGACTGTAAACCGTGTCTGAAGCGGGTTTGGTCTCCGGTAACAACGATAAAGACACATCTGTGTTTACACAGACACATGAACAAATACTCCCACTCGCACTATTTAAAAAAAAAAAAAAAAAAAAAAAGGGGGAAACTTGTACGTACAATCTGGTTAGTTGATGGGACACATTTGAGTTTACATTATTTAAAAAGAAAATACAAACGATCTCCATCTACATTAAATGAGACAGATCAGTCAAAGAAGCGCATGACGCGGGGGGGAGGAGGGGGGGGGGGTGCATTCCTTTAAAACGTCACACAATGAGCCATCACAGCACCATGACAAAGAGGCACGCTGCAAAAAAAAACAAAAAAAAACGCACAACACAATCTGCTACAAACAGTTGGACCATGTTTGCCAGGCTCGTGCCAAATTATTGCCATTATACCTTGTTTTTATACCTGTGTGTGTGTGTGTGTGCACGTGCGCTCATGCACACTAAATGGCTTATTAAATCTCCACGAGATGGGATGCGCTGCCGGGAAGCCGATCCTGCAGAACTGAGGACGCGACGGCAATAAAATACGACGCTGCAGGAACCGGGTTCTGCTCCTGACAGGGGGGGGGGCTCGTTTGGATTTCATATGTTGCTGGTTGCTTTAGATTTTCCCCTTAACTAAAAGGACACAACCAGTGCAGCGACAGTTAAAAACCAAAAATATAAACACAGAAAACATCCCTGCTTTGTACATAGGCTTAAAGACTTATATAGTTCTCTCTATATATATACACATTTATATTGGAAGAGAAAAATATTCATTTTTCTAGTGTTTTCCAATGTGGTAAACATTGCATTTCAGGAGTTTCGTCTGGTCACGTGTGGCACAAGTTTTGTTTTAGCCACCGTTTTTTGTTTTTTTTTTAAGTTAAAAAAATGATTGAAATCAAATATAAATAGAGTAAAAAATAAGGAAATTAAATGCCCGTGACATAAATCAAATAAAAGCACTTATGGCTAACACTAAAAAGGCAAAAAAAAAAAACTACCGAGTAACACAGGAGTTATACATGGATAAAAATAAAAACATGTCAGATACACTCTCTGTTATCTAAGGTCTAAATAAATAAACAGGAAATAAGACTGGTGGATCTAATTTTGTTAGGTATGGCACCCTGTGTGGGACAAACAAAAAACATAAAAAGGGGGAACGTCCAGGGATTGCAGTGCCAGTAACATTCCCGGACATATGAGACACACACAGCTTCTCTGTCACAGTTCTTGGCAATCTCTAATTTCATAATCCAACCAGTGGAGCTTCTACAAACAGAAGTAAAATCAAGAGAGTTTGTTGCATTTTGATCACTTATACCAGCTTGGTCTGGTTGCAATCAAAGGGTAAAAGAACATTTCACACAGCTAAGTTAGTCAGAAAATGTCTTGTTCTCAAGCCGCAACTTGAAGTTTGCGTCTAACGTCTGATTCCCACGATCGAGACCAGTTTACAGTAAAGATCGGCTGCTCTTCCCTGATCCTAAAAAAGGTTAAATCAGTTTTGTCACGTTCGTTGCAAACCTTGTTCTCTAATACACACAAAGGTCGGGAAACTTCATCTCGTAAATGGGAACGGATCGACTCTGGCTTTGGCCGTAACCCGAGGAAATGGTTCCAGATGGGCTGGGAGGGGGTCTGGAGAGGAGAGGGGACAAAGCAAAGCTCTCATCCTGACGTACCAGGCAACTTTTTCAATCTGTGTGCTGTAGGGTTCCTACATGTTATGTCCAAATTACACACTTTTCAAGCCTCAAATTTACTGGCTAATTTTTAAAGCATATATACAATGGTTCACTATGAATTCATGATGAACGGATGGATGGATGAACGGACGGATGGATGAACGGATGGATGGACGCGCAGACAAATGTCTGAAGGTATGGATAAACAGACTGATAGCCATGGACGGGTGGAAGTGGACATTTATGGGGAAAGCTGTTTGATTGGCTTTTCCCATAACCATCCAGACCAGTAAAAACAGTTAAATCTATTTTAGACTTTTCCTAACTGTGCAGGAAGCCCAGTACTATAAAAGTTATATGTCATAATATACATTTGAAACGTCATCTTTACCTGATTGTGATCTCAAATATCTGATTCAGTTTGCTCTGCAGCATTGTGGCCTAGAAGAGGGAAACAATCATTACTCTATTAATAAAGATTCTGATAGTTTATTAAAATAATTAAAATCAATCAATAAAAAAAAATATATATAGATATATTGTTTTATACCCTGGCACCACAGTGGGCAGCAATTTCCTCAAATGGTGCCTTCTGAAACTTTTCCACCACTTGTCTCCTCCGCTCCCTCTCCTGTTCCTCCATACCAACGCTGTCCACTAGAGGGAGACAGAGACAAGATCTATTTCAAGCATTCTACCTGAAAACTACATGACTAAAATGATTTTTTAACAAAACCTTAACTTAAACGCTGTCTAAAAATGTATAAGTATATAAAATGTATAAGTATTACCCTTCAGTGAATTGACTAATTAGAACATTTAAATTCTTATAAAAGAGCACATTCACTTAAAATTAGTATAGTAAATTTGTAATACAGTAATACAGTGGACATACCAATAGCATTTTTCAGGATTTCAAATGTGATCTCTTCTGCAGGCGTCCTCTGAGAAAAACAAGCATTACATTAACATCACATGGTGTCAACGCTATAAACTGAAGCATTTTTTGACTGGTGTCCAACTTCCTAATTAAGCAAATTATTATATATCTTTACCTCTTCCTTCTCTGGACTGTTTCGGGATTCAACCTCCACCTGAAGTGAGATGGTCTCCCCGATGCTCTTTCTTTTGGACAGCCGGTCCTCATCTAGAAGGCAGATTTAGTAAACCGTACGTTACACACAGGATTATTCAATGTGCTTTACAGAAGAAAAAGCAGAAGCAGGGAAAGAAAAAAAATCAATCAATCAATAAACAACAAAAAGACTGAAATCAGACTTTAGCTAACAGAGAGAAACAATGAAAGGCAAATATATATTTAAGAATTATACAAAGTAACATATACGTATATCATTTTTGGCCTTTACAGGAAAACCGCTGTAAACAACAATCAGGCCAACAGTTTCTATACATTTAGGAAAACCCTTTTCTCTGTTTTTTTTTTTTGAAGGTTGGCTCCAGCACTGAGAACCCTTGCTCAGGTCTGGTCTTGGGAACACCGAGTAAACAGGTCTCTAAAACGCAGAGGGGTCTACAAGGTTTATAGCCAACATGCAACGGGGGTTGTCACGATACTAAAATTTCAAACTCAATATGGAATGCAGAAAAAAAATACTTGATACTATTTTTGATAAAGTGGCTTTTGTTTTGGTTGCAGGGTTCTTTCTGGCTAAGAATTAATTTTATTATAATTGCTTATCTTTAGTGTGCAGCTGTATGCTTCCATTTGCCTGTCAATTAGGCGTTGATCCATATAAATTTTACTACTGAGGGACAAATAAATTATTCTACACTAAAATAAGTTGTATTTCTGGTCACCCACCATAACCTATGCTGTTAATGTTCATTTTCCTGCGTTGATTTGTACCACAGAACGGAGCAGAGGCGCATCACGATGGCAGAGCTCGGACCAAAGTCATCGTTAGCTAGCGTTAGCTTATGTCACCTGGGAGGTTTACTACTACACTGTTGCAGATACAGGAGCTTTACTGACCCTTGTAAATTGCTCTAATGCATTAGTGTCATCAGAGTTAGCTTGTAGCGATAGCGCAGTTAGCATGTGGCAAGCTCAGTATTTTGTTTTCTCCTGTGTGTCTGCCTTATAGAGAAAGTTCCTCCGGACAACGCTTTTGTGTCTTGTCAATAAAGAGGGTCACTTATTTTTCTGAATGTGCTCAACATGTTAGCATGATTTAAACTTCGAACAGCAGAAGATTGTTGAGATAAGCTGCTGCAGTAAAGGGAGAGCCCATTATTGCAGCGCTATAGCAGGAAGTAGCGCGACAATGTGGGCAAATGATAGTGGGTCAGTTTATATCGATTGTGACACAAATTAATATCCTTGAATAACTTATTTAAGTATTCAGTGTTTCCACTACATGTATTTTATTGTGGCACACCGCCGCACCAAAATAAAAGCCACTACACCTTCAGAATTAATAAATAAATAGCATATGATATAGCGTAGCTATGGTTTGTTTGCACACTTATAATCATAATCAGAGTTCAAAATGGATTAACATATCATGACATGTTAAAATGTTCTTTATTAGGAAAAACCAAGGCTGCTGGCTCCTCTCTGCCTCATCATTTCAAAGCTGCTACTCTATGAAGCTACTGGTGGTTACTATACACTGTACTGCTCTCGGTAGTGAAGAAAAACAAGAGACGACAGTCCAGTGTAACCAACTCAGCGACTCTGTTGCTATATTTGGGGACATTTCTGACTATTCTAGCAACCATTATTTAAAAAAAAAGCAACTAGAAACAAATCTAGTGACTTTTCTCTGTGTTTTTATCCATTTGGCAGCTAGCAATCTGTCTACCGTTACTGTCTACCAACAGCTGCTACAGCTGCGTGAGGTCTGCCTATTTCCTCAGCAGTGTCTCACAGGCAGCTGCTGCCAGTTCTTCCCTTTTTTCCCTCAGTGCCGTCTCACAGGCACAGGCAGAAGCATGCAGTCAGAGCAAAGAGAGCAGAGGAGACTTGCTCTGTGTTCACAATGGAAATGTATAATGCATAGCTGCTGATGGTTCCACTGTGGGTTACAAAGTGGAATATAAATATAATAAATATAGTTTTTAATCTAGTCTCTTTTTATCTCTGAAACTTACCTCATTACCACAGAGCATAAATCAACTTATTCACCACGTTCAAAGTGTGGCTGTGATTAAATTTTTTTTTTGGTAAAATTAGATGTGGATTCAGTCAATGTATAAATTCATACATTATTTCATAAAGTAATGTCAACGTATGTTACACTTCAATGACATTTAAACGACAGTGATGGAATAACTATTACAGTAATCTAACCTAGAACTAATAAAATCATGTCCCGGTTTTTCTATTTTTTTTTTTTTACCTTTCATGAGTTTAGTTCAGTGCTGACCTCCAAATACTATGATTTACGTCTTTCCAAATTAAGCTGGAGGAAATCCTCACCCATCCACTCACTGGTATTATGGACACACTGACTGTCATGTGGTGACACAGATATATAAAGCTTTGTGTAATCTGTAGATGGTAAGATGTTGTATGGTAAGTAAATCAGAGATAACATGAATCAGTTCCAAATAATACATTTTATCCCTCAGCATGTTATGAAACGTGTTCTCTCTACAAGACTTGTCTCTACAGAGTCTTAAAGTGCATCAGTATTTGCGTCCTGTTTTTACAGGAAATCATTTTATCCTGCAGATGTTTTTGAGATGGTAGAAAACTTGTTTAGAAATTGAGTCTATGTAGGTCTATTTCCATAACTAGATCTGGTTTAAATCATGTTTGTGCATTGAAAACAGGGTCAAATATTTTACTATCATTATTGTGGGAAATATTTAAAACAGTTTGATAGCAATGGAAGTATTTGGATTTGTCTCCAAAGGCTTTGAATTCCCTACCAGTAAACTGTGGGACGTAGGGTGTAGCCAGTCTCTCCGTATTGTAACCACTTCCTCCAAGGACCTCCGTGATCTTCGACTGGAGGAACAAAACGCCCCCTTCCACCTTCTCCAGCGAAGACGGCAGCCTGTAAACAATAACGTGCGACACTTACATAGCAGAGAGGAATAATTCACTGTATGCTTTTCCAAAAGAAAATGTTAAAGACAACTAATATTTGTGAAAAAAAAATACATAATAAAAACAGCTTATTCTTACTTGGGATTCTCAATAAAGACATCCTCGGGCAAAAGGTAAGCACCCTCTTTCTGTCTCGCCTCAATTACCTTGCGAGAAAACAAAGAAATGCAGTTTATTACATGTTTGCGTGCAGAGTCAAAGACTGACAGAGAAATCCAGACGCGCACTTCGTGTATGTGTTGGCAGAAGGCTGGGACGGTGGTGAGCTGGCAGATGAGGTTGAGGTAGGCGGCGGCCAGGGCGTGAACAGCACAGCGGTTATAAACAGGCAGACCTTCGTCCGTGGACAGGGCCAAGTCCTGCAGAGGATACGGACAAAGTCAACGAGACGGCGCAAAGAGACGGAACAAGTTTTCATTCTGATTTTTGCTTGTGAAGATTCTCAGTCATCCAGGTCATGGTCATTCAAAAAAAATGTAAAAAACAAAGCAACTGGACTTGTTTTCCGTAGTTGAAGATGTTTCGCTTCCTCTCCAGGAAGCTTTCTCAATTCAAAAAGTCTGGAGTAATGTGGAGTACCAAGCTTTATACAATTGGCAAACAAAGGCCTTGTAATGGCTTAGATAACATGCAAATTCAACAGAAACAGGACCACCCCTTAGTAATGGGCAGTCGTTAAAGCCATTAAGACAGCAGATTGGACCGAAATGTTACAGAGGAGTGGATCAGTTTCGGTTCAATCTGCTGGCTTAATGGCTTTAACGACCGCCCATTACTAATTATTTTTTACCTTTTTTTGGAATGACATTCTGATTTTTGTGTTCGGTCGTACCTGCAAGGCGAGCGCCAGCCGGATGAGGTCCACCACCACCTCCTCGTTTGCCAGCTCCACGCTGAGGAGACCCAGCAGGGTGTAGAGGGTCTCATAGTGCTGCTGGCCGCTGCTCTCTTCCTTACAGCCCAGGTAGATGTGTCGGTACAGGTGCTGGCCGTGCTATGAGTGAAGGGTAAAGGTTTTTATACATTTATTGATTCTAAATTCTTTAGTTTTCACCCATGTTTTTTTTTTCAATAAAATAATTATTTTCTTTTTCTTTCTGTTTTTCTTTTTTATGAAAGAAAAGAAAAAAGGGGGGGAATGGGAAAAAAAGGAAAAAATAAATAAAAAAACAGGGAAAAGGGAAGAAAAAAAATAGGAAAATAATTTTTCTCTTTTTTTTCTCTTTTTTCCTTTTTTTGGAAGAAAAGGGGGAAAAAGGAAGGAAAAAAAGGGAAAAAAGGGAAAAAAAAGAAAAGAAAAAACAGGGAAAAGGGAAGAAAAAAAATAAAATATTTTTTCTCTTTTTTTTCTCTTTTTTCCTTTTTTGGAAGAAAAGGGAAAAAAGGAAGAAAAAAAAGGGGAAAAAAGGGGGAAAAAAGGAAAAAGAGAGGAAAAAAGGAAAAAATAAAAATAAAATAATAATAATAAAATAATTATTTTCAACATGAGACTAAAATCTCATCTGTGTGACGGAGGAGTACCTTTTTCATGAATAAGTTGTCCTGCCTGGAGCACTTGTCGACTTTGAGCTTCAGCACAGAGATGTCAGAAATGATGCTGCATAGAAAGAAGGTCCAAACAGACGCGGTCGGTAAACTCAACTCGATTGAAACTTCGTAGCCGTTTCCTGCCGCTGCGCATCGAAGCGCTCACCTTATTTTGGAGAATTTGGGCCTGTTGTCATGCCTGTCGATGAGGCTGAGGAGGATTTGGAGCACGAGTAGCCGCACCTCCGGGTCATCGGTTAGAGAAAAGGAGAGCAGTGGCTCCAGGAAAGAGCTCGGCAGTGCTGTAAGCATGTTGGTGGTCTGGAAACCTGCTGTCACCTTGGAGATTAATTAGAAAAAAAGACATTATCTGTTTATGCAGGTTACATATGGAAGAACATTGAGCCACAGTCCAGATATTAAAATCATTTCAAGGCCTTCTGTTGCTTTATATTTTAGACAATCAAATTACACATCCATTATGATTTTCATATTTACCTTACTGTTTGAAAACTATGCAAAGATAACTAGAATTTAAAATCCTATGATCATTTAAATAATAAATAATTAACATTTACCTGCACCAAGGACTTGAGCAACATAACCTGAATCATTCTTGTACTCTCAGGCCTGAGAATGGAAACAAAGCGCTTAGATTTGGGTCTAAATAAATTTGTATTCAAACAGCAATTTGAACCGCTGTGAATATAAAAATAAGATTCTGTGTAGATTTATGGGAAAAAAAAAAAAAAAAATCGTACTCAGATTCGGTAGAGGGCAGAGTCAGGTTTACTCCAGGGACCGGGATCTTTCCCATGATGAACAGCATCACCTCCGACCTCTGGTACGTGGGTAAGGTGTTGGCAAAGGAACCTGGGAATGAGCAACAGACGTTAAAACATGCGGAGGGCAAATAAACTTAAAGCAGCCTTTTTAATGCTTAAGGATTACACAAGAACCCGACAGACCGCCAAAAAAACCCGACTAACCAATGGTCCTGATGACAGCCTCCTGCAGCTGCCGCTCCTCGTGAGCTTTGATGATCTTGGTGCCGATGTTGGTGGAGCCGTCGTACGAGCCGGTCAGCTCGTAGTCCACGCTGAGACGCAGCTGCCTCAGCAGGGTGTTGAACACCTCCAGCACTGTAGGACCTGCGTTCACACAAAGCGAAGGCTCAAAATATTACGTCCTCAAAGCCCCTTAAGCTGGTTTTATTTTACCGAACGCCGCTTCCCCCCCCCCTCGTGTAACACACCTACGGAGCCGCTGGCTGCAATGGCAGCAGCCTCCAGCAGCACTTCAACAATGCCGGCCCGTACTTTGGCCGAGTTCTTGCTGTTGGCGTCCAGGTGGCCGAGGAGTTGCTGGATTACCAAGTGGGAGTGTTGGGACTACAACAACAACAACAAGAAAAAAGAATGCCTGAAATATAAGTGCAACCTTGCAGGAAACTGATATGCTGGGGCAAAAAAAGGTTTAAGCACTGCCAAAGCTTAAATCTAATCAAACTGAACACTGCACTGCAAAAACGGAACTACAAATAAATAAAATGTTCTTAAAATTTGTGTATTTGTCCTTGATTTCAGCAGGTAAATAAGATGATTTGCCAATGGAATAAGAATTTTGCACTTAAAATAGGAACAATTCATCTCAATCATCTTATTTCAAGTGCAGGATGTCTATTTATCTTATTTTAGGGGTCAATATACTCATTCCATTGGCAGATGATCTTATTTACCTGCTTAAATCAAGGATAAATACACTAACTTTAAGAACATTTTACTTATTTTTAGATCAGTTTTTGCAGTGTGGAGGCTTTGTCTCCTTTTGGCCTCCAGGGTGATTGATGAAGCTTGAGACGAATAAAAAAAAACGTGAGACCGTCTGAAATAAACGAAGCGATTCATGATAATATCCGGACAGCAGAGTGAGAGGAGGTTTTTCAGAGTGTGAGCGGCCAGTGTTTCTCTCACCTGGATGGAGTACATGATGATTTTGAAGCAACGCACAGCAAAGGTCTTTCCCTCCCATAGAGAGTGGTTATCTAAGTGCCTGGAGCGGGGAGAGACGGAGAGGAGGGGAGGGGAGGGGAGGCGGAAGTAGATGGTGCAATCATGAGCAGCCACAGGAGACGGAGGGGAGACAAACACAGAGAGCCGTGAGATAGGAAGGGATGCCTCAAACATCTGAGAGTAAATATCGACCACAATAACGACTGAAGCCTCTGATGCTGCTTAAAAGGTAAAACAACGCAGAAATGGTCGGGATTCACAGTTTGACGGTGACCCAGCATGAATAAGCAGGCTGTTGACTTTCTGAGACGTTAAAAAGAAAATGACAGGAATGCTTGAGGAGTTCAAAAGTGAATAATGGTAACAATCAACCGTTAAAGAAGAACGGATGAGCCGAATCAACAAAACTGGTCCGGCTTTGGCCACTAAAACCTCGGGTTTGATGTTTACAGCAGATGGTGGCGTGTTGTGTTTTTGCGCCGGGTTTGGAGCTTTCTACGCGGAGACGCCATCAAAATAATACTAAAAAACATGTCAGACTCTTATATTTTCAGAAGACAAGGGACATAGAAGCTCTGCTGGGACCTTATTAGAGTCTCACATAAAGGCTCCCCTTTATGTTTGTCATAAATGAAGCTTCTTTCTTTCAGTAAAAACAACAATACCCAGTGAGTGGCAAAAAAGTAAAAAAAAAAAAAAACCTGCCAATAAATAATAAATAACCCTATGGATTGGATCTAAATGCTTTTATTTTACATGGGTATCAGGACAAAGTCAATACTGACCAACATGTAGTAGCCTGGCATGGATAGCTGCTGGTACCAGAGGTTTAAAAATGGATTTAAAATAATATTAAATCATCAAAGCTGTTAAACTTTTCATCCCTTACATGTTGCTGCACATTGTCAGTCAGCTGGCTGAAAGATTACTCCAACCATTCTTGATTAGAAGACACACACATCTGGTTGTGGTAAAAACCCCAAAAGGTTCGATCTTCTGAGCTACAAACCCTCAAAAAACAAATACATTTAACCAGTATTTAATACATATTTTAGCAGAAGTCTGTGTGAAAATCCAAAAGAAATAAAAATACCATTATTATAGTTGTAATTACCTACATGATATATTATTTTAGAAGAAGCAGGAACAATGCCTGCTTTACCGACTGACCAGTTACAGATATTATATTTCTGAATTTTTCTGTTACCAAAATAAGCCAAATTAAAAGCTCAATGGAATCGGTGTGTTTTGAGTTTCATTTAAAGCAGAAATTAATCTGAGGTGTTGATTATCTGATCCCCAGAGGACAGGAAGATCATGACTAAAAGCTGATTCTGGGTAGAACAAGAAGACCTTAAAGGCCCGTCTGACATCTAATCCATGAGCTTCTCAGAACTTCAGGAAGAGGCCAGAGCATTTAGAGCTTTAGAAGCAATCAGCAGTGTTTTTAAAATCAATTCTCCTTTTAACTGGAAGCCAGTGGAGCGATTTTAAGATGGGAGTGACATGCTCAAACCTTTTGGTCTTAATTAAAAGCCTTGCTGCAGCGTTTGGGGATCAGCTGAAGTTCAAAGAGGGACTGTTTTAAAGCTCCAGCAAGGACAGCAGGGATTTGACTTTGGTCCCGACTGTGAGGTGATAAAATGCACACCCTGACATATTATGGAGGTTTTTCTGAAAAATAAGGTCACTACTGAAAAGTCATGGCAAGGATTTTAACGTGATCACAGGATGTAACCAAGAAAGGATTCAAAAGACTAGAAATTAGGGCTGCAGGATTTGGCCAAAAATCAACATTGCAGTACATTTCCACCATAATTGCAATTTAATTTGAACTTTTCTCTGCATTAACCACCAGCAGCAAAAATGGCCTGCAGACAAAAGGTGGAAAAAAGGACTATTTAAAACAAGAAATTCATTTTTTTTATATATATATATAAATCAGACTATTCTTATTCAAGAGAGAATAGCTTTTAATTCAGTTGGATTTCCATCCTTGTTGGACATCAAATGCAACCAACAGAGAAGTCTATATATTAAACAGTTTGACCGGTACTTAATGCTATGGTGGGATTCCTGAAAGTTTCTGGTAAAAACAGTGTGATTATATAAACTCTGAAACAAATAATAAACTTAGATTATCTCACTGCTGCATCTCTCTTCCCTTCCATGTGGAAGCAAACCCGCTTTTAACATATTACCAACACCTAAAGGACGCGTCTGATCCATTAATTATTAGGTAGCCAAATATGGCAGACCTTTGTGAATTGGTAATTTTAAATTGCGACTATATTGCAAATGCAAGATAGAATAGACTTAATTAATAGAATTAATTGTTCAGCCCTAGTAGCCCTGAGAAAAAAAAAAAAAAGAATCTCAGCTTTATCATCATTCAAATAATTTCATTCATCAATCTGACCAAAACTTTAGCTTTCCAGAAAAAATAAAAATAGAAAATAAAGCCATGAGGCACAAAAACAGGTAAAATGCAGAACCGGCAAAAGGTAAAGGCTGTGAGCGATTCAACGCTACATACTAGAGCGAGAACTGATGTCTGGATTGAGTATCACAGCAAATTATTCAGATTAAAAGAAATGAGCCCAAAAAGCAATAATGTCCTGTAAAGAACAACCCATGTCTGTCCAGTGATGTCACCCACACGCAGCAGTAATATTTCATTTAAATATCCCATTGGCAAACAAACCCTCGGATCTAGTCGATACCCTTGCATTGTCCTTGTCGCTCCCCTCTGAATCGATCAGCAGAAAGATAAAAAAATGCTTCAAAAGAACCCCGAGATGCAGCATCCCCCCCCCCCCCGCCCTTCATGTGTTTCCACATATCTAAACAACTACACAGGAGACGCGCAGATCTTTAAAATGAGAGACAGAAATTGGTCTTACATGAGGACGGGCGTGACGGCGTTCTTGATGTTGCCGTAGGCGGCTCGACCCAGCAGCTCCCTGAAACAGCGCTCCGTCAGCTCCACCGGGCTTTCCTTCTCCTTCTCCGACGCCTGCAGCGGAGAAGGAGAGCGGCTGGTGGGGAGCGGTGCAGGTGATGAGGCAGGAAGGAAAAAAAAAAAAAAAACGGAGCGAAGGGAGAGGAGGAAAAGGGAAGGGAGGAAGTGAGGAGAGGGATGCAGACAGAGAGAGAGAGAGAGAGAAAAAAAACAGAGACGTTGGAATCACTGTGAGTCAGAGAAGCAAACATGCACACAAAGCCCGATTTCATCCGAAATAAAACAATCAGGACCGGCTAAATCGCCGCGTCACTCCCAACTGGGTCGACTTGGCCGGCTGCGGCTCGTCTGCAGTGGGAATTACACAACGTTGTAAAAAAAAAAGGTGTTTGTCGCACATCTCTTTTAACCACGGGGGGACGCGAGCGTGTCCGGCTCTAGATGCGTTTTTTTTTGGGTTACGCTCATGCATGATTAAAGTCATCAACCGCCATTATAAGCTGGTCAAGACAAGCCTGTGGGAGTCCAGCAATGATGGTATTATTTATTAACATCTTAACTCTTTTATCTCTGCTGGTGATGCTGAAGAGGAGGAGGCCATGGGAAACCCTTCAGTGCTTCCTTAAACCGAAAAAAAAAACTAACTAAAAACAGTTCCACAGCTACTGACTGCTGAGAAAAGTTCAGAAAGGAACCAGCTTTATTTGAAAGAAAAGTTTAATCTTGGATAATAAAAGCAACTAAATGACATTATTCCTTCGATTCCCATAGAGTCTGCTGGACGGATCCGTTTCTCCATGAGATAATGCGCTTGGTTTAGGCTTCTGCAAACCATTTCAGTCCTAAAAGGTGTTGAGTCAAACTGTATAATACATATAATGCGGCTGAAACAGAGCTTTATAGCGAGGAACACACCTCTCATAAACACATTTAAAACACCTTGCTTAATTATTTTCATTAAAGCATAATAAAGTGACACAGAACGCCTAATGTGTTAAAAAAGCTGCTGCTGACTGGGAGGATTCCTGCTGCAACAACGAGTTAATAAATGTCTTATGACTGTGCCAAAGCAGTGGGCTGTCATGCATGTCCTCAAAGGGACATTTCATTCATTGTTTCGCTTTCTTTTTTTTTTCTTTTTTTTCACCTGAAAAGCTTTTGCCTTCATGTAACACGGCGTAAAGTAGCGTAAAAAAAAGGGGAATCTGCAGAGGGAAATGTGGGGCAGACAATTATAAAACACACACTCCAGAACTAGAGGCGTGAAAATGTTATTCTTTATACTGGTGGGGGGGAAAAAAAGGAGCAATTTATGGAGATCTAGACCACAAACTGCAAAGCTCACTTCAGTGCCTGTATTTACAACTCAAGTAATCTGAAACCACAATGTCTGAATCAAATTCACTGCTAAACATCAGACATCAACCCACAGAGGGCTTGAACCAAAGTCACAGAGAAAATGAAACCAACACAGAGGCAGCCGGCTGCTCCAATTTACTGAAATATCATTGAAGCAACCCTAATGGTCCTGAGTAGTTTGTACGGCTCCAACATGCTCGCTTGCATTCCTCCTTATGAAATGACTGATGATGTCCTGCTGTATCTCCTCCCAGATCCTGACCACTGAGCTCCTGGACAGTCTGAGATGCAACCTACTGGCGTCCGATGGACCTACCCATGACGTCCCAGAGATGTTCTGCAGGGTTTAGGTCAGGGCAGCGTGGAGGCCGGTCAATGGTATCAATTACTTCACCCTCCAGGAATCGCCTCCACACTTTGCCACATCAGACCAGACATTATCGTGCAGCAAGAGGAACCCAGGACCCACTGCACCAGCAGAGGCTCCAACAATGTGTCTAAGGATTTTATCCCAATACCTAACGGCAGTCAGGGGGCCGTAGTTTATCCTCCACAAGTCTGTGCTTCCCCTCATGCCAGGGTTCTTGCCAGCGCAATTCAGCGTAACGATCGGTACGACACGGAAGAGTACAATACGGAGCGACATAGAAAGGTCAGTAAAGCTCTTGAGCGTGCTTTAGCGCAGCTATAAACCTCCTGGACTACATAAGCTAAGCTAGCTGTTATTAGCTTGAAGAACAGCCTCCTTCAAGCTGCATTACTCGGCGCTCCGCTGCGTGAATGCCCTGCCCAGCTCTCCCAGAGTAACCGCCTGTCTCCTGGAATCTCCTCCAATCTCATGAAACTGATGTTGGGAGACACAGCCATTCTGGAAATGGCACGTACTGATGTGCCATCCTGGTGGAGGGTTCCTGCTTGTGCAGCACTTTGAATCGTCTTGCTGCTGAAAAGTGCTTTATGAATAAACTTGCCTTGCCTTGTGCAACATCTGTAGGGTCCAGTTATCACCTCATGGTACCAGAAACGCAGTCAAAAATCTAAATAAATGTCCGTAGCCTCCTGCAACTTCTCTTCTTTTTGGGGTCCTCTCATTGTTGCCCCTTTAGGGCACCTACAGGTAATTTCATTAACGCCAAAACAGCCGACACTGATTACCAACCCCACCCTCCTGACTCCAGAAGTTCAACTGACTTGGCATTAAGTGTTACTTAAAAAAATGTTTGAGCAGCACAAGAAAGCCCATCAAGACCGCCGGATTGGGTTAAAGCCGAGACGATCAAGCATAGAGAGAGAAAATTAACTTTTTAAGTGATTTTAATTAACAATGAACTCCGGGTCCTGACCTAATGAGGCGTTTTCAAAACTTTAACAGAAACGACTGACTGGAGGAATCCTGCCAGAACGCCGTTTCTAAATCACTAAATGATAGAGCAGACTTTAATGCACCTCACATTTTACATCTTAATAAATTCACTTTATAAACAGTTATTATAAAAAAAAAAAAAGGTTATTTGGTTTCTACTGCAAAGTACTGCCTCTGGGTTCCACTGCCACTTCCTACAACCTTGTATACCCCCCCCCCCCCCCCCCTCCTCTCCCACCAACAACTGAGCTTCTATACAAAATTATTTGACTGGAGCTGTGTTTATTAAACTTAACATGGTTTAAAAAACCTAAGTTGTTTTTAACCAAATTTGGATCATTTACTGGATTAGAAATACTGAGAATGCAATTCTATTCGCTGCTTTGAAGCTGACATAAATACACACAATTGTGGGCACAGTGTGATTGGTTGATAAAACAAGGACGGAAAACAACACAAATGTGCTCCCAGTGATCAGAGAAGTGAAGTTAACTAATAAGACTGGATTTAGAAACATGTCATGATGATGAAGCTTAGCAAAATGAATTGACTGTCACACAGCATCGAAATGTTTGAACGCACCTAATTTACATCCTCGTCATTATTTTTGATTTGCTTGTTATTTTTACTCAACAGTCATTTTACTTCTTTATCTATTTGATATCATTGTGCTCTCACCTGTCAGCATTTTACTGGGATTGCCTGCTTGTATAAAGCGGCTGGATTTTACAAAAAGACTGACATGAAATGGAGGAAAGAAAACGAACAGCAGTGCATCTGCACTGCAAAAAGGGAGCTAAAAGTAAGTGAAACTTTCTTGAAATCATTGTAATTTTCCTTGATTACAGCAAGTAAATAAGACTATTTGCCAATGGAAAAAGATTTTTGCACTTAAAATAGGAACAATTCATCTCCATCGTCTTATTTCAAGTGCAGGATAACTAATTATGTTATTTTAGAGATGAATTGTTCCTGTTTTAAGTGCAAAAATCTTATTCCATTGGCAAATAGTCTTATCTACCTGCTCAAATCAAGGAAAAATACACTGATTTCAAGAAATTATTTTTAGTTCCCTTTTTGCAGTGTGTCCCGCAGCTCTGGGAGGAGAATAGAGGAGTGTTGAAAGGTAAATTGGTCCCTGGATCACGTCGCAAATAGGTGGACCTTGAAGCGTACTGCCGCAGATCAATGCGCTTTTTCTCTGCGCGTTTTGGTGCTTTCACCCACCGGCCCGGTGAGAAGCGCTGCGGCAATCAAAAACGAGGAGATGGCATCACGCAAGCAAACTTTAAGATGACCGTTTAGGCTACTGACATAATCATGCAATACAGAACATACTTTCTCACCACTTTTATATATATTCTTAGTAAATTTCTGCACTTTTTATTCATGATTATCCAATACTTTTAGTATTATTTTTTATTTATCCTAAATAAAATGACATCACTAGAGCTGTACAGTTAACTCGACGGGCGATGAAACTAACCAATTTCCCTCTATGGGGATGATAAAGTTGATCTTATCTGTAAATTAATAATCATATGATTATTAGAGAAGTTTATGTGACCCTTTCTCTCCATTGTTTAGGTGGTGGATCAGCCAATCAGCTGTCTCTGTTTCAGCCATCTTCCCTGCTTTTGGGCTCGCTAAAAAGTTCTCACTACTCCTTACATGTTTTTAGGAACGCTCTTAAGGCATAAATTAGATGCCTTAGAAGGCATAGAAGGTCAATTCTAAGAAAAATCTTATAATTTGGGATATTCTAAGACTTTTTCCTTAAATGACTTTGCTAGGAGCTACTTTTAGTCTTAGGATTCTCTGTGAATACGGGGACAGGTGTTTACAGCCTCCCAGTTCTGCTGAGTCTAAAGAAGAGTTGCTTGGAGAGGGGGGTAAAAAAAAAAATCTTTGCGACACCATTAAACAAAATCGGGAGTGAACCTTCTGTCGGAGTTAGTCTGAACTGTCCCATCTTTAAATAAAGTAGTCCATGTCCACGGGGACAGAAGTAGAGGAAAAAAAAAATCTTTGACCTTGAGGTAATTAGATTCTGCACCGACTGCAGCGGGTAATGACAAGCAGGACACGGCGTGTGAGAAGGAAATGAGGATGCGCAGCAGGAGCAGAACCACAGAACATAAACAGAGAGGAGGCAAGCTGAGAGAGAGACGCGGCTGTGCTGGAGTGTGTCAGTCTGTCTATGACTCCCTCTGCCAATAACCTCCATATTTCTCAAACTCCGTGCTCTATAATCCCATCCTTCGTTGTTCTACCTCCCCTGTGCTCCCTTACCCGTCAGCTCTTGGTTATTGACGTCAAAGGGAATTTCAGAAAGTGGAAGGCTGCCAACGGAGCCGGGCTCCAGAGTCTGCAGACTCGCTCACAAACTGACACCTTCAGACTCCGACTGGAGCTCTTACTCTCCCACCCACACCACTTTACTCTTCTTGTATCCCCCCCCTCCTTTCATGCGCCTCGCTTGTCTTCTTAAATATTTCAACCCACACTGCAGTGTGTTTGTTCTTGGGTTCTGCTGGTGGTTTAATAAAAAAATAAAAAACCCAGAGGCCAGAGCTGTCAGTGGGTTCATAATATGACAATAATGATAAATGGCATGAGTTATAGGTGAGACCGGGAGGCTCTGGACTGTGCTGTCGAGGTTTGGAAGGTCAAGACTGGATCTTCAACTTAGTCGCCACATAATAAATCGAACTGACCTGTTTAAAAATACTTATGTATACATAATATGACATTCTGCCTCTGGACACAAAGATTTAAGCTAATACGAAGCACAGGACTGTGCAGAAACTCTTAAGTCGCCCTTCTTTTCTGACTTTTTCGATCAACAACTATTCTGGTTGAGTCTATTTTTATTTTCTAAAGCCTAAAAAGAGTCCGCTTTAGTTTAGTACCTAACCATTACCAAACTACAAAAGACTTTTATTCAGAATCAAATCAACAATGGTGACAAGATCTGAGCTTTTCCCTTGACAGATCTTTCAAATCCTTCAAATTAGAGAGATGCCTGCTGCACTATGATTTGATCTGTTTCCCAAGCCAATCGTTTTCAACTCTGTGGCTGTTACCAGTGACATTTTCTTTACTCTTCTTTTTTTGTTCCAGTTGTTTTGCTCCCTTTTATTGTACATCTATACATTAAAACCATGCTTAGTTTTTAGCTTTATGTGTATCGTCGGCAAAGGATCATAATCCAGCTCAACAGCTTTTCGCAACAGCCAGAAAATGACTGAAGTTACTCAAAGCTAAATATGAATTTGTAGGTAGTAACGTAACAGGTCCTATAAGGACAAGTCAGAGGAATGTTTTATGTATGGCTACCAATTTTTCATATATCTCTGTTCTGGGTTACATGGGAGTAGCTTAATTGTGTTTGCTTTCAAACCTATTGTACTCACTGCAAAAAGGGAACTAAAAGTAAGTAAACATTTCTTGAATTCAGTGTATCTTTTTCTTGATTTCAGCAGGTAAATAAGACGATCTGCCAACGGAATGAGTATTTCTACACCTAAAATAAGATAATTGGATATAATTCACCTGAAATAAGACGATTGAGATGAGTTGCTCTTATTTTAAGTGCAAAAATCTTGTTCCACTGGCAGATCATCTTATTTACCTGCTCAAAATCAAGAGCAAATACATTTTTTTCAAGAAAACTTTACTGACTCTTAGTTCTCTTTTTGCACTGCTGTTGATTTCAAAGTTGTTTCATTCACTAACTACCATAGAAACAGCAGCGTAGGAGGCTTAAACATAGGGAAAGTGGAGTATTGTTCGTGAACAAAGTTGGACGGAAAACTAGTGATGACTTCAAATTCCCAGTAGACAGATTTGTTGCTGCGATGCAGCGCAGAAGAAAAATAAACCTAAATCCGATCTTATTTTAAGGACCAATAAGGGCTTTTTGTTGTGAAAAATATTTACTGAGACAAAAAGACTTAAAAGGTAGCTAATTTCAGCATCAGTCAGGTATTTAAAGTGAAGTCAAAGGTAACAGAGAAATGCACAAAGCCATTCAAAAGGAAACAACATTTTCTGCAACACATGCAGAAAACATTTCATCGGTAAGCCAGAGAGCGACGCATTCAGCTCAGGGTGAAACAGGGTGTTAGTAAAAAGGTCCAAACCTTTTCCTTTGGGATAAAAACCAACGTGCATAATAGAGAGCATGTGAGCACCCACCTCTCTGTCCGCTCGCCGCTCTGCAGGTTGAAAAGCAGAGAGGGGACGATCTTGTCCATGTGCTGGGGGTCCCAGATATTCGCCTGCAGCTCGTCGTTCACGGTCTTCCTCACCACACCCTGCAGACCCCTGATCCCCGCCATCCGGATCCTGGTGGCAAAATTTAGACATTTGACGAAAAGCGCTACTTTAATAATAACTTGGAGCATAAAAAGAGAGCCGTTTTTAGCCCTGTGTATTTTTATCTACTGCTTGATTGTAGCTAAAGTTATGTCAAGGCGTCTATTTTTTGCCATGCTTTAAAAAGGAGTTTATAAAAGAAAAGACTAAAAAAAAAAATCAACTATCCAATTAATCTAAAAAACAGCCGTTCTTGGTTATTTTTGTCTCCAAATCACAAAAAAGAACATCTATTAGCATACTTGGTGCGGTTGTCGGGGTCCTCGTTGTTTGAATGGCACATCTCGCTGAAGCGCGACACGAAGAAGTCGTAGCTGCGGTGGTACGACGGAGTGTCCTCTTCTATATTAGCAAACTTCACAAACTGAGAAGAGAAAAGGAAAATTAACAGAGAAAAAAAAAAAAACACCCAATTACTTTGAAACCAATGTGACACCTCTGTCAAACCAAAGTTGCTCATAATTGTCTCCATGTAACTCAATATAAGTCAAACTGTAGCTCCAGAACATCTAATTAGGAGTGAATAATGCAGAGCAGGGGGGGGGGGCTCGCCTGCTGGGCTGGTAAATGTCAGCAAAGTCAACCGGCTGACATTCAGTTTCAAAACATCCAAGTTAATAAATTATGAAACTGACTTTCTTTTTTTTCTTTTTTAGAATCAAGCTGGATCTTAAGGGTACTTGAAGTTAATGACTACATGAGGAGCGGCCACCAAAGTAGTAAGTAATAACAGCTAATATATGCTCTCATTCAAAAACACTGTCTGGACTAGAGAAGAACCTGAGAGAAAGAATATTGTTTGAAAAAGAGTAACAAAAAAAAAACTAATTAAGCTTCTTTCCTGCATCTATGAATATGTGTGAGTTTGGAGAGGTTTTTATAAATCATATTAAGTATTCCTTCAGCTAACTAGACAAAGTGAGCTCATTAATGCTCTGCTGTTGATTCTTGAAAGGAACCCAGCTGCCGGTAATAGTCAACATCTTCCAGGTATAAATGCACAACATTCAATTCAATCATACTTTATTAATCCCAAAAGGGAAATTATATGTTGTAGGGAACTTCTGCAGCAGTCTGTTTTAAGGAGGCTTACGGCCGTGCTTTTAACAGCGTACATTTACACCGGACGCTGCAAAGTACGCTCCACCGCTGCGTGTTTCTGCTCTGAAAAGAACTATGGCCTCATGGGAAGAGCACCAAACAGAAGCGGCGCCTTGGCCCTCCTTCCTCTAGCTGACGAACTGTTGCGAGAAGAAAGGCAGAGAGCTCCGCAGCATACTCGACTTTTGGGATACTTTCAGATGTGAACTTTGACACAGGATGTTGTTTTCCTGTTTACTTCCTGCCAAACAACAGCGTATGCACGTCTGAAATTAGAACTTCAATGTAATTTAGGCGTCTCGTGGCACATTATTTTTTTCTCACTATCGAGTTCTACTGTTCTTCAATTATGCATTGCTTGTCATCATTTCTGCTTATAACTTTTTGCTCTCTCTCTTTTATCTTCATAGTAGGTACATCTGGTCTGGCGTTCTGTTAACTGTGACATCATCCAGGGGAAGACGGCTCACCCGCTACTACCATCTAATGTAGAACAGATTACTAGATCAATGTGTGCTTCTGTGCTTTTTGTCTCTCTTGTTGTGTCTCTGTTCTGTCTTCTGTAACCCCCAGTCAGTCGAGGCAGATGACCGTTCATACTGAGCCCGGTTCTGTTGGAGGTTTTTCCTTCCCGCTAATGGGTGGTTTTTCTTCCCACTGTCGCTTCATGCTTGCTCAGTATGAGGGATTGCAGCAAAGCCATGTACAATGCAGACGACTCTCCCTGTGGCTCTACGCTTCCCCAGGAGTGAATGCTGCTTGTCGGGACTTTGATGCAATCAACTGGTTTCCTTATATAGGACATTTTTGACCAATCTGTATAATCTGACCCAATCTGTATAATATGATTGAACTTGATTTTGTAAAGTGCCTTGAGATGACATGTTTCATGAATTGACGCTATATAAATAAAATTAAATTGAATTATGCTTCTACTGTAAATGTATTGATTGATTAAAATGAAAAGCTAAGTGGCGTATTTCCTCCTTTGCTGTGGATTTGAAGCGGCCTCTGACCTGCAGACGCTTTGTTTCTGTACGACAGCTGTTTACATCCCCATATCTGACTGAAAGTTTTAAAGAATAGTTACTCAAACCAAAGAGAACAGAGAGATGTGTTTTTTTTGCACTGTTCGTAACAAAGAGATCCAGCGAGGTGAAATAAAAGAAGGAAATACTTTGTAACCATTTAGCTCAGTACAGGAATGTGGAAAAAGATGAGCTATCGGGACGCTGCTGAGTATATCATATTAGGACGTTTATCAAGCTCCTGATTTGTGCTGCATTACGAGAGTTAAGCTTCTGCTTCTCATCAGCCTGCACAGCCGACTGCAAAGCTCTGCACTTGGAGTCTATAGTTAATTTAATTTCCTTTAGGTGCCCTCGGCTGGCACGGCCCACAGCGCTGACTGCTTCTTCCCACATAGGAGGATACTCATCACTCTTTCTTCCCATCTTTCTCCGCTGAGCTCTGATCCTTCAGAAAACCGCACATCTCCTCTCAAGGTTTATTTCTCGTACCCTTTGAAATTACGACATGAAGGTAAATAGATCGACCCGGGGTTTTGATTGGCCGTTGCCTCTAAATCCACTGGGATGAACTTGATGCTGCGGGCTGTCTTTACTGATTTTATGAAAGCCACAGCTTATTATCTTACCAGACAAGTTTGCATTTTACTTTTATGTTGCATGTCTTATTATAGGTAAGAAATAGTGCAGAAATGTCTTATAGGTTTAGAAAAAGTAAAATCACATCCAAGTAATTTGCAAAACATGCCGTAACACCATTGCCACAAATGGTAGCAGTAGCACAAAATTGTTCCACCTAAGACGTCATCCAGTGCAACATGAAGACCCCCCCACACACACACACACACACACACTAAAGGAAACTTTAATTAAACCAGCCGTAAAACTGTTGAAACTGGCGTCTTCTTTTGCTAAATCCTATATAATATAACAGAAAAAATTTTCCCAGCACCTAAAGAGCAACGGAAATATTTTTGAGATGCTCTGAATATGACTGATCAGTTGATTTTATAGTCACAATACAAGCTTTTGTTTTTGGGATTGTCACATTTATATTATACAGATTTATATGTCTTATGCACAATTCAGGTTTATTTGTGTCAGATTTTTCCTTGGTGTTCCTTTTGGCCGCTGGGATGTTCTGTTTTTTAAGGTCCAGTGTTGACCATGAAGGAGCTCTAATGTGACAATATTGTAATTTGTGAAAAGCTTCTATGTGCAGCTGTGGTTAAAAAATGGCTAAAATAAAACATTTTAAATACATTTTTGTTTTGCAATCAATTTTTCAAACAAAAAAAAATTGACACGTTAATATGAGACATGTCAATGCGACTTTAGGCACTATTTGGCTAAAAACATTTGTTATTCAAGGTTATTTGAACATATCGTGTATCGTGATATAGCCCAAATATATCGGGATATTAGATTTTCTATATATCGCCCACCCCTAACTCCCACTTTACTTTCACCACCTTCTGCTTCTGTCTCAGACTACAAGTTTAATAAAAAAAAACAGAGTTTTAAACAGCGCAGTAACCGAATATAGTTTTAATGGCAACCTGATTTTAAAACACTAATACTATTCCAATGATAACCATTAAAACATGAGGAAAATAACACTGACTAACTACAGGGATTGTTTTAAACATATCTAAATTGTGAATGATGTGCTTTGAGCGGAACAAAAATTAACATCAAGTAACCTTAAACCACCTCAACCAATTTCAAAAAATTGTCCCCAAACGTGTAGCAAAAAAAGGATGCCGGTCGGCGCAGTAGAGTCACATGTGTTGCTTTACGACATTAGGGAATCTAAAACAAGCAGTTGACGGTAAAGACTATTATCATCCAGAGTACTCACAGAGTTGGTTCCTAGGATCTGCAGGTCGGCTTTGTCAGACTCCAGCAGCTTGCGCACCATCTTTAGGAAGCTCTCCACAAACAGGTTGATGCTCTGGCAGTGGCAGGCCATCAGCAGCTGGTCCAGGGCTTCCATGGCGATGCACACATACCTGAATAGGAAAAGCAAAAAAAATTAAATAAAAATGTAACACATACGGGCTTTTTTTGCAGTGGAAATCAGTATTGAAAAGTATTGTAGTGGTAAAAACTAACTCCCCCCTACATGTGAATTAGGTGTAGGCAGAGCCGACTGATGGCTGAGGACGTTTACGACACAAAATATCATCCACATACATCACCAAGGAGATCTTCTTAAGCTCTTTGATGAGTTGTCCACAGATCAGTGATATAAGGGGATTATACGTGACACATGTCTTATTACATCACAGCGTGGCTGTATGAAATTCTTCCCAGAATTGCACAGTTTGAGCTTTAATGAAGATAAATCTAAATCCTGCTGCAAATTGATGGAACAGGAAATCTGCAAAACATTGCTTTTGGAGCAAACACTGAATTCAATGTAGTACCGGATTCTTTTTGATAAAAGAAAAAAAAAAAAGAAAGTCAAAGCTTACCCATATCTATGCCGGGCCACGTCCCTCGACAGCCTCTCAGACAGGTAGGCCCCGATGCGGTCCAGTTTCTCTGGAGCCGACAGAGCATAAAATGTCAGCTTCTCCATATTGGCCTTGACCAGTCCATCCTACAGGGGTTATGGGAGGAGACAGAAAGACCAGAGGCAGCCAGAATGAATAATAATTATGTTTTAGTCAATACAAAAGAAGAAAAAGCACTGTAATTGTAAGAGAGTAGATATTTATGCTGTAAAGGTCACTATAATCAATTCCTGAGTAACATATTGATCACGTATCAATAGGAAATGTAAAACAGTAAAGAACTTTTTGTGCTACTCTAACCAATTATTTAAAAAGGAAACACTTCTTCTCGATTCAAACTACTTAAATGTAAGCATATAACTGGATCACCAAGTTCCCCTTTTACCCCCCCATGACCTACTTCACTGCTGCTCACTTTGATCACGGACGGGGGTGAGCTAAAAACAAACGCACCGAGTCTACAGAGATCCGACTTTCACTCAACCCAGAACAACTAGAAGTAGCATTCCTGACACGAGCAAACAGAAATTCAGGCTCCGTCGACTTTAAAGACACAATACTAACTTTATTTGACTGGGAAAGATGTGCGACTGCATTTGGAGCAGAAATTAAAGAATGAATGTAGAAAAAGCTCCGTCATAATAGATATTTAATTCATTATGACTGGTCATATTTAGAAAAAGCAACAATGGCACAATATTATCAATGCCTCTGATAACTGCAGCAAGTCAGCTAGCTTTAAATCATCATTATTCCTGGAATATTCAGAAGATTTCCTTTAGTTTACCACCGCACTAAAATCTGTTTAGGCTTGGTCATTTACTTGTTCCATTATTGTTGGAAGCAAAGAACATGTTTTGTAAATGGAAATAAAATAAAAAAAAATAAAAAAAACATTTTTTGTATAGGGCAATTAGAAAAAAAAATGCAATCCAGAAATTAAACTTTGCATAATGTCTAGATAAAAAAGAAAATTGGTTTTGAGCAATTCTGGCGTTTTCTCAGATTTATTTTTTCAAAATAAATAAAGAGTAAAGAATGCAATTCATAAATCTCAATCTGAAAAATCAGAGAAATTTGAAAAAATTAAACTTTAAAATTAAAAATTTGGAAAAAGAAGTTTGAAAAACTAAAAGTACAAAAAAATAAAATATGGAAAAAAAAATTAATTACTTTTTGATAAAATAAAATCTGAGAAAACAGCAGTTACTCTTAAAACCTTTTTTCATTAAGAGTTAAAAAAAAAAATGTTCTTCTTAATTTCCATTTATAGAACGTGTTCTTTGCTTGCAACGATATTGGAACAAAATTCACTCCGTAGTTTGAAAGGCAATGACTTGCTTGCAGTATTATTATTTAAATATCCCCCTAAGGCAAAATGTGGATGAAAATGAAGGAATGCTTTCACTGTTCCTTTGGGATGGAAACATTTAACTTGCATATAAATTGGAATCCAAAAAGTTAGGAGAGAGAAAAGAGCTGCTCAAGATAGCAGCCATTCAGGCCCGACTGTAAAAAATAAATAAATACAGCGGAGGAATTATCATAGCTTGGGTGTGCAAGGCTCCTTTTTGGGCTGAGCTCATTAATCTTCATTGACGGAGTCAGCAAAACGAACTCAGAGGTCCGCATAAACCTTTACCCATTTAAAGACAGGTGCAACCAACCTGAAAGGCAGCTCCTTCAACACATACAGAGATAATGACCCAAAACACAGCACAAACAACAAGGGGACAAGACTAGAAGGTTCTGAACTGGTCCGGTTTAGAATAAAAAACAAACATTAGCCGCTAAAGAGAAGAGTTTAGATAAAAAGGCAAAAAAAACAACTTAAACAGGCAGCAATGGAAGCCTGGAAAAAGCACAAAAAAAGAAAAACTGCTTAACTCATGTCAATAGGTCACAGCCTTGATGCAGTTATTGCTAATTATTTGCAAATAGGTATGGTTGCCTTTAATCTACCAGAATATTTGCTTTCTACAGTGAAAATAAAGAACTCGTCCCAATAAGTTTGGACGGGAGTGAATGTTCTTTAAGAAATTTAAACAGTTTATTCACTGTAGAAAATCAAACCACAGCCTATGAAGTAATCCATCCACCAAATAAGCATTAAAAATATCATAAATATGAGAACTAATTCAAGTGTTGGTGCACTGAAATCAAACTGCCTACTGCTACTCTGGGTCTTTCTGATTCAAACAGCCAAAAGGGAGCGTTAGTATTATTAGCTGACCCAGAGCTTTTCATGCTGGCCTGCAAACAAGATGGATTCTCCTAATCAAGAGAGTCGATGCTGTAACTGGCACAGGGTGAAGGCTTTTTGCCTTCTCTGAAACACTCGACGGCCGAGATCCTGAATCTAAACATGATAATCCAGCTCCAAATATGCTATTTGAATTACTAAAAAGACTCCTAACAGTTATTTATGGAAACCAGGAAGTACTGTAAATGTGCTGACTATGCACAGTCAGTAGCATATTAGAATAAACCTCTGAAAATAGCTCCATTTGTTAGAGTTTACCAGGGCGCCGTGAGTTACAGCGGCTTAAAGCCAAACTTGGAAGAAGTTTTTTGGGACCGTAAGATGCAGGTGCTCAGCTACATACGCCCAAAAGTAGCGAACTGAGGTATAAAAATATCAGCGCTTAACTGTAATAGGCCTTCTTGACATATTTTTAAGATAAAGAGTTAATGCAGGTGCAGCGCAGCTTTAACGGAAAGCTCTTCATCTCCACCAAAATTAACTCTTTATGAGTCATCAGAGCCAGATTCCAGTTAATCAAAGGAAATTGCAGCAAATTACAGATCTAAAAAGGGCTCTGCATGTCCATGCATTGTTTTTGTTATCCTTGGTCACCACCTCCTTGTTACTTTTCCTAAGTCAAGTAAATTATATTTTACGCGTTTGCTTGGCAATTTGAAAACGGTTGTAAATCTGGGGAAAAGAGCATTTATTTCACCAGGCGTTACTCACAAAGCTCCATCAGATTTATCTGATGCACCTTTGGCACTCTTTGAACTGCTTCACATTCTTGTCGCGTTGCCACACATTTTAATGAATCTGGTGGGACTTTATGTGAGTAGAGCAGGATTATGACAAGGAAGGAAAAAGATACACGACTTTCAAAAGGGCTTTAAAAGAACTAATCTGAAAAGTGTGGCATGCATTTGGCATTATCCCCCTCTCCTTGCTTGGCCTGTCATTTCAGCAGGACGGCCATGTCTCTTTAACATAACTCTGGCTTTATCTTCTCCACAACTCCATCCCTGACCTGTCTGGTTCCACGATGCTCTTTGTTCAGTCATGTTTTCCAATAAATCTTCGGGTATTTTCCAGAACAGCTGTACTTACACTGATTATTATTATTTATACTGAGCAAATTACAGAGTCAGACTCTCTTAATATGGTGACCTTTGAGTTGCACTTGATTTTATTTAGGGATAAAAAGGGGAATAAATGCAAAGGCACATCACGCAGTTCTTTATTAAAAAAAAAGAACCTGTCATCTAGTACCGTCTCCTTCACAGCCATGATCTACTTTACGTTGGCCCATCACATTATCTCCCATCACAACACAGCGAGGTTGGTTGTTGCACCGCAACAAAATGTGGGAAAGATTAACGGTTTTGAACACTTCTGCAAGGAACTCTATGCAGTCCCTCAGCATATAGGACTAACGACGCAAAACACATCAGGAGAAAGCATCACAGAAGAAACAGAACAGCAGCTAGGTTCCTCACCTCCGGATCCTCTGGGAAGATGTTGTCCACCAGCCTCTTGTACCGAGGCCTGAGTGCCCCGCAACAACCACAGACCCCTGAGGGAGAGAGATGCAGACAAAAAGAGACAAAATTAGACATGGCTATGTAATAACAATGCTATAAAACTAAGTGGTGGTTTATTTCAATCGTATCTTTTTGAAAGCTGCTCCGTTTGCCCACACGGTGCCTCTACAGATAAAACAAAAAGCAATAAAGTCAGATGCACTCCAATGATGTTAGAGACTAGTTGGTAGAAATTCAAGCTTGATAATGAAAACAAGAAAATACTAGATGCACAATAGGGCTGGGTATCATCTAGGATGAGCCGATTCGATACGATTCTCGATACACAGCTCACGATACGATACGATTCTCGATACATAGCTCAGCTTGATTTGATTCCAATATCGATATTTATTACTTTGAATTAATGCTCAGTGATTCAATCACCACAATCAGCCAAATATTATGTTTATGTTCTATTTATTGATCACAGACATATTAACAGGAAAATAAAGTGCATTTGCTTCAATGCATTTAACGTGTCACAGAAACCAAAAATGTGCCCAAACATCTGATTTTAGGGAGAAAGGAGCTTCTAAAATCCTGTCGGCCGTTCCACAAATTCGTCTCCCTCGCTCTCCTTCGCTGTGAACTGTAATGGTTGCGCTGTAATAACGCCCCCTAGAGGTTGGGAGGTATATCGATATTGAAAGCCAGAATATCGATATTAAATCGTTTTTAAAAATATCGATATTAATGTTTATATCAATTTTTATGCACAGCCCTAATGCACAATACTACATTTGATTCCGCAGCAACATTTCTTAAAGCTACAGGGCAAGACATACGATTAATTGAAATTTTACAATATTTTAACCCCCATAATTAGGGCAAAACCAGGAAGTAGGGGACAAATCAGCCCTAGTGTAGAAAAACATATACCTCCCTTATTTGGCAAAATAGTAGACAATATAACGCGTAGCATAACCGTTAATATCCTTCATGGAAGTGTTTACCTTTGATTTAGTGAAGCCATCATTTCATTTTATTATAATTGTTTAGTCTTAGCCGTGTTTTGCCTGCCATTCACCAAACGGGGCGCCCCACCCTGCCATCAAAATTGCCCGCCCCCCCAAGAAGGTCAGGGCATGTAGTAAATTAATATACATCTGTGCGTGTTCATAATTAGGGTAATTTTATTAAAATTACCCTTTCTAAATAGCGCCAGATCACACCCTGAGCTAATTCTGTCTCTAGGCTCCCACATAATAAGACGTACATGAGTCCGCGGACAAATACGTGGAGAGCTTAGTTTAAAAAGCGCGTACGGGACGTCACTATAAACTGCTCAGCGGGGAAGAAGTCTCCAAGGAAGCTGCGACTCTCAAGCTCCTGGAGCCTCTCTGCACCACGGCCTGACAGGAGTGTGCTACTGTGGAAAATGCAGAAATTTCTCAAAAGAAATGGGCAATAAGTGCGCTCAACTATGAAGTTTAAAATGTCAGCGGAGAGGCTGTGCGGTGCGGCCTTTAAGGTTTCTGAAGAAACCTTAAAGGTTTCTTTGCCTTTAAGGTTTCTGAGACAGAACATGGCTGTTCAACTAAAACTGTATTCTGTGATATTAACGAAAAGCAAAGCGGAAGAAAGCCCCCCAGACAGAATTTCATGGTGAACCAATGTGTGCTTTCATTTGTCTATCAATTTAATGTTAATGCAACTAAATTTTACTACTGTGGGATAGATTAAGGATTATTAAATATCTAAATAAACAGTGTTTCAAAACAAACGTTTAACTAGCAAATACAAAATTTTTTATTTTATTGTTTAAGAGTGTAAACGAATGCAACTAGTTCTCATGTGACGTTGAAAAACCACGGGCATCTGTCGCTAACCGCCATGCTGGTAGGCAGAATCGCTTTGGAAACAGCTGAGTAACTTTGACTACCGAGGAGTATTTATTAAATTTTTAAGTTTTAGTTTGAAATGTTTTTTTTTTTTTTTTCATGTTGGGTGAAAGAGGGCTGTTCGTCAAGCTAATAAAAGCTAGCGTTAGCTTATGTTGTCCAAAAGGGGGGGTTTATAGCTGCGCTAACCTTGTCTAAGCTAAGCTAAATCTCCAGATGGTAAACTCTCGCTATGCCAGCGTGTTCCCCAAAAGGTATATTCTCATTTTAAGCATTATTTGCATTGCCACGCTCCAGACTGTCATCAAAGATGTCCTCAGTGGTTTACACTGTCGCTTTACTTCACTAAGTAATAAACTATGTCATAGTAAGATATCTAAGGCGGTTTATTCACGTCGTCTGACATGTTTCTGCTCTCTACATCATACGAGTCGATCCCGACAGCAGCGATTTGGTGGATGCGTCGTTCTCTTGCACATTGGTCAATAGTATCAATATACTTTGTGTTTGGAAGCCATGATGATGGTGATTGTCTAGTGTTGCCTACCATGATGGCAGTTTAATGGTGTGGATCACTTCTGTTTCAGACAGGGAACTAGCGTAAGTATTTAGGAACTACCCTGTCCAGTTTCTATCTTTGGCTTAATATTTTCTTCAGTGATCCGCTAAAAACCACGGGTTCCTACTTTTTTCCGCTCTGATTGTCAGCTTCTGTCTGGCTCCAGCATAACCCATGTTATTATTAGTCACATTAGCCTCCAATAGCTTTAGAAAATAAAATAAGTAATGTTGGGGAGAAGTCTGACAAATTGGGCATACATTTTGAGACAAGTTAATAAATTTAAATAATTAATTTACTTTTTAGTATCAATTATATCAAAATAGGAAATATTGTAATTTAGAGACAATTCAACTAGTAGGTTCCCTTAAACTGCTTCTCCTTTTGCTCTCGACTCATTTATCTCTCTACAGTGACATGATGACCAACTTCATTCACACTAAATGTTCAACAAAGAGGTAGAGTCACAATCTGCTAGAAAGAGAGCCTTAAAAAAAAACCTGCCTTCAAGTGTGACAACTGAAACTATCAAAACAATAATGCGGCAAATAAAAATGCTGACATCCTCCAAAAGTTAGATATGCAAAGAAAGGCTCAAAGTTGGCTGCAGACACAAACGTGCACGCAGAGACACACACACATGAAGATTCACAGGAACAGACGCATCCAACCCTTAAAAAAAAAAAAAAAAAAAAAAAAAGTCGTGCAGCAGTGACTACCTGAAGAAAGATGTTTTTTTTTTTTTTTCTGACTTTGCATTTGAGAGACAAACCAAGCAGCCAGACAGAGCTGAAATCTGATTGGCTGAGAGAATTCAGCAGTGGTGAGTCATAGGTATAGTCACGGAGAAAAAAAAGGGATAACCTCCAAAAACCCTAAATGAATCTTTTATCCATTTTCTCAGGTCCATATAAAAAAAAAAAAAAAACATCCTCCATTCACCATGTGAGTTAGAGAGCCTTAAAATCTAATGGAAAAAAGTAGGTCACTCCACTGTCAGCCATGGAGCTGAGTAATAAGGGCTATGATCGTTGGATAGTTCAAACAGACAGAAGGAAACGTGTACGAGGCAAAGGCAGAGCAGTTCTTTGATTCTTTCTATATAAAGTCTAACATTTATCTTCTTTTAATTCATGAAAAAAAAAACATTATAAGATATAACAGTGGCTGTTACATAGACTGACGGCCTTCTCGCTAATGTGACAGTAAACCCCATTACGAGAGCACACTGACCCATTATTAACAAGCTTAGCAGCTGCCCAATTACCGTCCCCTGAAACAGCACGCTGCATCTTCCCTAAAGGAAACTGACTCAACACTATTCAGGTGCTCACACACAAACCCCAGGAAAAAAAAAAAAGGTAAAAAGCACAACACTTTTTAACTAACACGGATAGTCTTGTGGCTCATGATAAGAGGCGCTTTTTTAGAAAAAACACCCAAACTCGAACAGAGGCGAGATTTCCCAGACCAGCTGTCAGCTGGTGCCATTTGTCCCAAAAAATAAAATCCCAGCCATTTTCATCCTCGATAAATAACCAACAATCTGTGCATGTCTAAAGCTCTAACACTGAATAAATATCTCAGAGTTACCGCTGGGCACAGACTAGCCGACTCCTCCGTCATGAAAAGCACAAAGTTTGCTTTAAACCGTAGAAATATACAAATAAATGTCTTGATCTAATAGAAAAGTCTGTTTGTTGTTATAGAATAGCCTGCATGTATGAGACCATGTTTTAGGACCTAGAGTTCAAAAGCTTTAAATGACTTATCTTAGGCGTTGTAGTGATTACAGGTATCAAAGTATTTAAGGTTTTGAAGAATTACTGCATTAAATTCTCTGAATTTCCGGCCTCCGAGTCGGAAATTTCAACTGGACCAGAAAGTTGGTGCAAAATGATAATTACCCGACTTCTGCATTCACGATTGCTGCAACTCCAGCAACATTTTGTGAAACCTAGCACAGTTTTTAGCAGTTCTCTATTATTTATGTAACCTATAATCTGTTAGTACACGTACTACTTTGCAGTGTTCATACGAAAGCGTGCTTCAGCGCTGTTCATATGTACAAAACACAACATAGAGCAGTGTTTTGTACATTGTTATTGGTATTAACAACGTATTGTTATTAATAATAATACTTTGGACTTGTAATGCACTTTATATTTTTTTAAAATAAATTCCCAAAGTGTTACATAGTAAAAAGGGTAAGTGCTAAAAAATAAAAACACATGGAGAGCATGGAAAAAAAAGTAAAAGAAAGAGTTCAATTAAAAGCTCTCCTGAAAAAAAAAGGTTTCATGTTCAGTTGAACAGTTCATCGCAGACTCAAAAAAGATTTTGCATTAATATGTGACTTTAAAAGGTATTCTGAGACTCAAGTCGGCTGTATTTGTACATTTAGTAATTTTGTTTTTGTATAATGTATCCCTCATGGATAATGATACAAATAATAAAGATGATAGAATGACACAAACATAAAATTGATACCCTCCAAAAAAGTCATTCTTTCCGGAAAAATCGTCCACTCTACCTTTAACTTATCTACCTCCTCGGAGTGAACAGTGCATTACTGCCCCCTATGTGGCTGGAGTGAAAACTGCGCATCTCTGATATAAAAATAGTATGAATAGCAGCACATCCTTGTCCTGGTTTGTGTTCATGAACGCGGAGAAGTATTTTAAGGTCTTCAAAATAACTTGTATTATTTTAAATATACTGTTGCAAGTAAGCTAACCAACCAAACAGCTCAACGACTTAATCGCCCAATATCAGCTTGTTATACTTGTGTTACCCAATAAACCAGCAAAGACATCTTTTACATTTTTGGTGAAATCCAAGTATCAAAATGAGAAACAAGTGTTATAAATAACAATATTATAAACTGAAATGCCTAATATTTTGTGTAAATAGTGTGATGCTGTATAACCATTTTATTTTTAGCGATGAAAGCTGTATACCTGCTCAAGCCAAACTTAGTTACCACTAACCTACACCAGGTGGAGAAGGGACATTCTTTAATCTTTTTATGAAAGAAAAAAAAATACAAAACACATTCTTAAACATATTTACTGTAAGAGTTGCTCCATTTCAAGCAGTTTCTCCGCTCGCAGCTTGAACTCCACAGCAGGAATTGTGTTAGGGGCTTATCTCAAAAGAGCTGGTGCGTCTATTCATAGCATTTCTCCTCCATCACTTCAAACACTAATAAACCCTCTGCGCCCACTTCCTCTCCACCTCTCCGTCTCATCCTTGCAGCGCTGGACCGGGGCCTGAGAGCCGGAGCCGCTGATGAATTAATGAAAATGCGGCAGGTCCCCGAAGGTGTTGCGGAGGAGAGGACGGGACGGTGAGGCAGAACGCAAGAAGGGACGCGGACCAGGACGGCACGCGTGGGGATAAACCGGTGGAGTGTAATTGGGGGGGGGAGGTGGATTGAGATGAGTCACAGATTAGTGCGACTTATTTTATCTTCCCCATCCAGCACAAATCTGTCCTGTCCTTTCGGCTGGCTGGAGAGGAAATTAATTTCTGGAAGGTGCGAAAGTAAATTTCCTCAGGTGCCGTCGTAAAAAAAAAAAAAAAAGCATAACTCACATGAATTTCCAGCCCAGTGGATGCGGTAATTGATGTGATGTTTCAAAAAAAAGAAAAAAAAAAAAAAACCTTTGCTGCACAGCAAACATTTGTACTTCCACTGCTTCTTGTTGACGTAGGCTCCCTATACTCGGCTAACGGCCTGCGTTTTTGCATTTTACGACGCATCCAGCGGGTGTTTATTTTAGGCTAGGTGGAAGGGTTGACTGTCGAACACGCGTCTGTTTTTTTTGTAATGTGTGTGTTAAAAAACTGACTCATTATCAGTAAGTCCGGTGCGAGATGAGCTCAGCTGGTAGGACAGCAAAATAAGGCTAACCGTTTTTCTGTGGGTTTCTAATGATGGGGCTGGTGTGGTAAGGGAGCACAACAAGGTGGGTGGATGAGGATTTGCATGACAGCGATAAAAACCACACATACCAGGGGTGGTGGGGGGGGGGGGGGGGGGGGGGGGCTCTCACGACATCCACCTACTCTGACCAACACAGATAGGGGCGACACGCCGAGCTCCTCGACACCTACGCGGACACTCGTGAACGCTATAATAATAAACTCAGAAAACAAACATGGTCGCACACACAGACAGCATGAGTCACTCTTAAATATAACGTGTAGATAAAAAAAAAAAGACACATCTCTAAGCCCTCATTAAACAGACCTCCTTACGTGGCTGACTATACAGCGGCTCGCAAAACAATCCATGAACTTCTGCCCCCCGTTTTGTGACGTTAAAAAAAAAAAAAACACAACTAAAAACGGATTTTATCGGGATGTTACGCAACACAAAGTATCGCGCAACTGTGAGACATAAAAGAAGTGATGTGCTGGTTTTCAAACTTTTTTTATGGCCTGTGTCATAATAGACCTGGGCGATAAACCGAAAATTTCCCGGTATTTAAAGGTAGGCTCGTTTTTATCTACATGACTAGGGTCAAGTCATGTGGAAGCTGCAGTGGTGATAGAGCTGGTCGACGAAGAAGAGGAGCAGCCGGCGTCTGATCTCTGGTCCAGTTGCACAATGGACCCGTACGTTAGTCTGAATGTACATTACATCAACGACGAATGGAAACTGCCCACCCAGAGTGCTGAAAAGGGCATATTCCCCAAATTTCCCAGGATGTTGTTTGCGTGGGACATCAAGGAAGAGACTCTTGTCCCCATTACTGCTGACAGTAATTATTATCACTTGATTTTTAACCTTTATGCCCTGTTAGGGGAATATGTGTAGTTGGGAGTTGCATCTATTGAGAGAATTTAGCTGTAATAGTCCAGGTGAATTATACCATCATTGAACTGATCAATATCTCACGATATTTATTTTAGGCCATATCACCCAGCCCTAGTTCATAGACTACCTACATGGGTTGCTTTGGAGAAAATTGGTCCTTTAGAGGCAGCAATTTTTTTTTGTTCTGCTTTTATGACGGTTCTTTTGTATTTATGTCTTTGTTCTTTGTCTTTTAAAACTTTTTATTACTGTATAGCAATTCGATTAAACTTGTTTTTTTTTTCCCCAATGAGCTTCACAAATAAACTGGATTCTGATTTCCTTGGTCTCGATTATGCTGTTTGTCTAACACAGCCGAGGCAATGCCAGAACAACTCTACAGGGTTATCAACTAATTTAATGATTTCTGAGGGAAACAGGTTGGACAGATTTTTTTATAAGGGGTATCTGAATAAAGGGGGTGAAACACATGGAATGATTATCCATCCACTTTAAAATTAAGTGCCACTTTGTGGTCTAGCACATAAAATCCCATTAAGGCCTTTGTGAAGCGCTTAATGTACGCTGATGCGACGGGTCCCCAACCCCTAAAAAAACCAAAGCAAGGGAACAAGCCAATCACAAATTTATTTTTATCCTCCCAACAATGCGCGGGTACATTAAAAGATTACCCTCTCCATTTTCCCCTGGATGTCAGCTTAATATTTTCACATTATGCTGCGAGACGAGAACACAGAGCAAAAGCAAGATGAAGCGAGAAAAAAAATAACACGGAAATAAATACATGGATTTTAACAAATTTACAGAAATCCTTGTTCACAAAAACATTTCTGTAACCATGAACACAAATCTGAGTAACAGAACATGAAACGCGTCTAAATCTGCGAGAAAAAGAAAGAACCGTAGCATTTTGCAGGCCACACTAACCGGATATTCACCGTTATATAGAAGCAAAGTATAATACGTCGTCGTCGGCATAAATACACGTCAGTTCAAAACTATTACGAAGCATACTGGCCTTTAGGATTGTCATTATATAAGAGCAGCAGGGGGGGTTGAGCAACTTTGAGTTATTTTTAACATCTCCAAACATCTTCAAAGGGGGAATTTGAGCACAAAAGAGATCCTTGAGCAGAAAGCACGCAAAATTAACGAGCAAAAGCTCATCAGACAACATCCAGCACATCAGCTGTAGCCGAAAGTTTGGGAAAGCTTTACGGGACACGGGGGAGAACGGCTGAGTATCACCGACAGCGGGTTGCCAGTGTAACACGAGCGTGACACACGCCGAGGAAATTTTTGTGTGCGCCTCGAGGGAAAGAGCCGAGAGAGTGACACAAATTCAAATGCGGTGGATATGCAACACCAGCAAGCAATCAATCCCTCCTTATTTCTACCCCGGTCTACAGACTCCTGTGGACATACATCCAGTCCGCACGTTCAGCCCATAAATTATGCAGCAGCGAGGCAAAGTCGGAGCACACGCTCGGTCCCGCGTGGGCGGCAACGCACACAGCCGGTATAAAGAGACCAACAAGCCGACGGCCGACAAATTCTCAAGACATAAAGCTGCGTTGACACACAACACAACACAACACGTCCCTGAAAGAAGGCCCCTAAAACTCAGCTAGGGCACACTAAATTAAAAGGCTTCATTGCCATTCTTCTTCTATTTTTTTATAGCACGCAGAGTATCTGATCTCTTAAGAATTTAGTGTACGTGTAAAAATCTATAATCTGGATCTGGAAACACAAAAGACTACAGTTTCAGAAATCCTTCACCAGAGAAAATGCACAACCTATGAATGGTTCAGACTACATGTCACACATCAAGTCAGCACTTTTAAAGAAACAATACTCTCCCCCACACAGAAAAATAACAATACGAGTAAAAAAAAAGATTTAAGCAAACGAAGGTCCATTTACAGAAAAGGTACATCCTCAAAGCGGCCTCCTCTTTGGGTCCGGTAATGAAACTGAATGGGTCCGAGTTCCCATTCCGCGCCGTCGGGAGACGTTAACACTCTGGTAGCAGCTCTGGTCCGTCACTAAGCAGGAAAAGCCTCTGCAGAATGTAGTAAAACTGGCTGGACGCGAGATCGTGGCATTGCTCACACGCTCCGGCAGCCCAGAAAAAACGCACGGTGTGGGGGGAGAAAAAAAAAAAAAAAAGAATGAATGATGTTCTTACCGTACATCGGCGGTGATGTGGGGAGTTTTTTTTTTTTTCACTACAAGAACTGTATGTTTCCTCAGCGCGGCTTCAGTTCCTCATTCAGACACACCGCTGTGCCGAGTGGCGCTGGGAGACGCACACAGATCCGATCGCATATGAACACACACACACACACACACACACACACACAGACAGAGAGAGAGAGAGAGAGCAAGAGAGAGAGCGCTCACTCTGGCATAAATGTCTGCACGTGCGCTTGTTTGAGCTAAAAAGCATCCAAACGTGCGCCGTGATTGGTGCAGAGCGAGGAAATCGCACACTGTGACACACACACACACACACACACGCACACACACGCACCCTCCCTGCCATGCAGGCACAGTTGCGCACGAAAAGGGGGGCTTTAAGACAGCGTCAGAGAGAAATCACGGCGTGATGACCTTGGATTTTCCCCACTCTTTTCTGCGACAGCTTTCCTCGTCAACAGAGCAGTGCAGGTAGCGTTAGAAACCAGATTTCCAAGTGGCGTCGTCACGTCTCATAAATCAGAAAACAACACACGGATGGGAGTGATAGATGAGTGAAGAGATAGATGGATGGAGAGCGAGAAGACCTCCCAGCCATGCCACCTCCTCCTTCCTTTGGTCAGTGGCCCTCTTTCCCTCCTATTTATGCTTCTAGTTACTGTTTAACACAGCTTACGTAACTTCACGCCGCCATTCTTTCATCCCTTTTATTTTCTGGCGAGAAAAATTAAGAATTTTCTAACTATTTCAGCACCGGGATGTATTTTGATTACAAGGCCTGTCTAGTGCAGACATGGTAGAAAAGACAGCGTTACGTAACAATGCACATTTTCTAAAACACGCAAGAGAAACAATGCAAACATTTTGATTGCACTTTTTTTCTTTTTAACTATATCATCCTTACTACCTGCATAGTCAGATGAACTGAGGCGTGCACTGTGCTGCAATTGGTGGGATGGATGGATGGAAAAACACAAATCAAAAGCATCGTCTGCACCATAAAGATCAAGTCAGCAGCATCGTCCACCTATGCACCCTCTTCCTGAAGGGTTTTGCATATATCCTCACGACAAGCGACAACACTGTTTGGAAACGCGAGGTGAAAAGGTCCCCCCCCCCCACTGCATTCAGACAGTACAGGCAAAATTTCGCCTGCTGGCAACCCTATGAAACCAGATGTTGTCGTACAATGCCAAGAACGAAAGACCGTCAGCCATGACCTTTTTGGGAAGCAGCTACGGTGGGAGATAAAAAAATAAACAGGGAGGAATCAGATTCCTAGACAAAATTCAACTCTTGATCACATTTGTAATTCCTCTGACAGCAATCGGTTAAAGGTATACTATGCAACCGGGGTTGATTTTCCAGCGAGGCCCCCCACAGAGGGTGAAAGTAAAAGTGCACTGTCGTAAAGATGCTCAGCTGTTCTGGTTTCTCTGGTGTCAAGCCAGGCGCGGTTGTTTTGAGCTTAGCAGACAGGCGAACAAAACGAAAAGTAAAAAAAACAGCAGTACAAACAATGACTAACACAGTGAAGGTATGAACATCAAGCTTCCTGCAGCGCTATCTTGGCGAGGCCGCCGCCGCCGCCGCTGCGGTAGCGTCTCGCCAACATAAAAAAAAAAAAATAATAATAATAATAATAAAACTCGATATGCTTGCATGTTTATTTGACGTTAACACGCGGTTCTTTGTTGTTGCTTTCGCGCGTGCATATAGTGAATGGCAGGGCAAAAACACATGGAGTTCTCGCCGTAAAGAGAGACTTCTGTGTGTGCGGGCCGAGGGCTCCTGCAATTGCAAGTACGGTATTTCCCCAACAGACCCCCAGGGCGGCCGGGAAAACCTTTTGTTCGATCTGAAATGACTCATTTTATCATCCAAAACGGTATGGAACACATTAATTAACTGAAAAATGTTGCATAGTATGCCTTTAAATTCTGCGTGGAGTCATGGACTTTTTTAAATTTATTTTTATTTTTTTTTATGTTGCAGCCTATTTCAGTGTAACCTGACTTCGCCAGATAGATTTGTTCCACATTATCCATCTGGAAACTTTCCGTTGAAGTAATTTTGGGAAGGGGCGAAAATACTGGTTAGCTGATTGGCCTATGTTGGTGATAGACGGGCCAAATAAACCAATCAGATCAACGAAGCATATGACGTACTGACAGCGACGACGAAAACACAACCACAAGGTCTTGCCGAAACCGGTCGGGAGAAGAGCAAAAACATCTTTTCCTCTGAGAAAAGCCTCCAGAGCAGTGTTTTGCTCTTCTTTCAGCAAAGAAATACTCTGTAATTCCGATAAAACTTGCTCGATAGCCACGCTAACGCTAGTTTCATTGGCTGAAGCCGCCATGTTCTTTAGACTGAACTGTCGCGAGACACTAACTGTGTTAACGGAAAGTAGCCAGACTGATCTGCGAGTGAAACCTTGAAAGCTCACCAGATCAGGATGGTCTCACGAGGCTAATTTCAGTGTGCTTGGCCAGGAAAACCAATTAAACTACGAATATTATTTTGACGATCTAAGAATCCGTTTTTTCCCCACGTTACAGTGACGTTTGCAGCACAGGCGGTAATACATTTGCTGCCAGACTGGAAGGGTAGCGCAAAACCAAAGATGCACTACTAGCCAGGAGAGCAGATTTTTGCAAGTTTTGTAGCCACTATAAACACACACTATATATATATATATAAATAAACAGAGTTTCCATGCAAACGCTTCGCAAAAATGCTCCATACGAAGACACTTTCAGCAGATGCAAACTGTGAATTTATTGACGACAGCAGCTCTAGGTGTCAAGTCAGATTATATGCATCTAAAACCATTAAGCTGTCCTGCGGAGAGTTTAATCGGGACGGATGATCTAGTGCCGTCAAGAAGAACAGAAACCGCCGTGTCCACAAGGTCAATGACGGGTGAGTTAGGAGGCGCACAACCGCACACCACTAAAGTAGACTACAGCATGTAATGCTGACAAAATACGGATGTTCCGTCTACAGAATAGTGATTTTTCTGAGCTGATCTTTGTTTGCAAATGGCTATCCTTAGAAAATCTGGATTACAGTCTGTAGTCAAAAGACTTTTGATCAGATATGCCTAAAAATAAAAGGCGGCAGACAGACCTTTGCTAAAAATAAAAGCATGCTTCCACGCGGAGAAACATCCAGGAAGTTCGCCTTAAGGGTGAGGGCATTAAAAGCTGCATTTCATGCTCGCAGAGCAGTCAGCGTGTTAAGATTCTTGAGAGCAACATTAAAAAGACAGAGCATTTATATCTGAATTAATCTGAGAAACCACCTGAACAATCCACCGCTCAAACCCCCCACCCACCCCCAAACTCATTAGCACGGCCGCCTCGCAGCCAGAAAAGCCTCCGGTCTGAACTTCAATGGCAGCAGAGTCTCCTAACGCCTGGATGTGCTTCCTGTGAATTCCCCAGTTTTCCTTCCCTGGACCCAAAACAACCATGCTGGCCTACTCAAAGGCCGCCTTTTGGCAACAAGGACATGGGTGGGCATTTTATTTCTCCCTGTTGAGAGAAAATGTGGAGTTTTAATTACGTTTGGCTGACAAAAAAAAATCAAACAGTTTTATTTTTTGTTCAAATTACGTGAGAATGTAATCAGAATTCTACTCTTCTGTTAGTTTTAGTCCCTTTTTGACCACAGTGGCCAGGAAGAACAGGTCTCTTAGATAATGGGGTAGGGGTAAAAAAAAAAAAAAAAAAAGCTGTTGTCCACGTTGAATTTTATTAAATTTTTCCCCCATACTTAACCCAACCTGGGAAAGAAACTCTACTCAAGCCACAAAATGAACTCTGAAATGCTGAAGCCACAAATGGACTCTGTACCACACGTGAATAGCACACCGTCTATTTCCCCTGCATTGTCTACAGTTTTACTTTTTTTTTTTATTTCAACTGTTTTACATAAATCGCTGCTGCATCTTTATCCTGAAAAATAGTGCAATCTACTGTGATTTTTTGAGAGTGGTTTCAAGAGTGACTTTTTTCAAGCTGTATGCAAACGAAATTTTGTTCTGTACGCACTTGACAAAGATATCTATCTATCTATCTAATTCCCTACTTTTCCAGACTGCCTAGGAACCGTAAAGTTATGTCTTCTTCTACCGCAGCCAGTGCTCCTCTAAGTTTGGAACTACTTGCGTGTTTCAATTCCCAAGAAAATAATGACGCAATTTCCATTTTCTTAGCAAGGAGAAAGAAGCGAGAAAACCCTTGGCAGAAAAGTTTAGCGCGGCTGGGAATTTTTTCCCTTTCCCCTCACGGCTAAACAACGACGACGACGGAGAGAAGTTCCTTTTTAAAGCTCTCCTTTTCTGCGTGCGTCCGACAGAGAACAAAGGAGGCGGTGTGTTTTTTTCTCCTTACCCTTGCCAACGCGATGGTCCAGAAGGGTACGACAGTCCAGTGCCAGCCTCTGAGGGGCTGGGGCATCGGTTGCAGGCAGAGGCATAGCGGCCAACACACACACACACACACACACACAGACACACACACTACTCCTCTCTACCCGGACACAGCAACTCCGAAAAACCAAAGCCAAAAGTACCAACTTATAACAACAGATTTGCTGTTTTAAAAAAGACACCAGAGATGATGCTATCTAACACAAAAACGGAGCGTAGTTGCAAAAAAGGGCGACGCCAAAGCACGCACTGACAAACCTGAAGTACCAAAAACCAACTTCTGCAACACTCTCACAGACGTGCACCAATCAATCTCTGCTGAAGACAAACAAACGCGTACGTCCGTCAAGTCGTCCACATCAACCGATAGATTAGCCACAAATCCTTCAGATGGCAGCGGCAGCCTCAGTGTTGCATCTCGCTCATTAAAAAACATCTCACAGACACAATGGGGCTCACTATTCAGCCACAAGGAGAGGAGGGTGGATACGGGCTGGGAACCAGGGCCACCGTGGGACTGTCATTCAGTCCGGTGGGCTTGAGGCGCGGGGAATGTGGACTTGAATGTGATGTGGGTGCCAAGTTCTGGGAAAAAAACGTGAGCTGCGGGGGATTAATCTGGAACAAGGTTCGACCCTTAAAAAGAGAAAAAGGTAGCTTCTTTCCTTCAGCAGCCACTGAGTACATTTACACTAATACGCAAATGATCTTAAATGTCTCTCTTGGTTCATCTCTAGGTGTCACAAGTCGATGGGCGTTACTCACCTGTCATGACGGATTTCGGCCACAAGGCGGCGTTGCTCCTCCAGTGTCCAGGAGACAGGAGAGTCGGGTGGCGCCTCAGCTCTGGGGCGGGGCTCCGCCTCGGCCTCCGACGATCAGGAAAACCGCCGGCTTGTCCTCGGCCTGCTAACGGCAGTTAATTCCCAATTTAGCTGCTGCGCGCTATGCTTTTGCTAACATCTAAAAAAATAAAATAAAATAAAACATTTCTCAGTCAGTCGGATCGACGGTTCGCGGTTGTTTTTTTAGCACTTTAGCGAAATGAAGCGGGTGAATTTTAACAAACAACGCGGACGGCGAGGTTATGGGAGTGAATGTGAACTTGCTGGAGGCTAGCATCGCTATAACGGTAGCTGAAACCTCGCCGGCTACCTCATTTGCCTTGATTTTGAAGAGGTGTGGACGGCAACAAGTCGTGTGAACTTAAAAAAAAATAAAAAAACAAAAGCCTGCTCCCATCAACAACACTGTTAACCCAAACGAGTCTTCGTGCTACTTGTTAACCTCTCAGCTGTTTCTGACATTACGTGGATGGGTGACAGCAAAGCCGTTTCTTACCATGAAGCGGAAACAACAAATCCTCAAAGTGTCTGGGAAATGACGAGTTAAGGTGTATTTAGAGCCCAGGACCAGCATTAAAACCCTGTAGCCCCGAGCAGCTGCCGCCTAGCTGCTAGCCGTGATGATAACCCACCAGGGGGCAGGCACCAGGGGAACCCCCCTTGGACATCGCTGTATTGACATCCAGCTCGGACATAATCAGCTCACATCCTGTTGTTAACATAAGTTTGAGGTATACTAGGACGATAAGGTTGCATAAATGTTCTTAGAACAGTTGTAATTGTATAAAATCGTATATTAAAGTGGACACGCCATGCTTTTAAATCCTTTTCCCGTGTTATTGTAGGGCTCCTGTTCTAACGTTCCCTTTTATTTGCAGTCGGAACTCGGAAATCCCTACTTCCGATCAGAAAAATCAACTAACTAGGGTTGTCGCGATACTAAAATTTCAAACTTGATGTCCATACCCAGGAAAATATTCAATACCCTGTAACATTTTTGATACCGCAGAGATTTAAAAAAAAAGACAACTAATTAAAGGCATAAAAATAATTTTATTAACATGAAAGACTCACCTTTTTCAATCTCCACGCGGAACATGCTTTCTCAACAGAATCACATATGCTGGTTAAATAAATGTGCAAATAAATGTTAAATAAATAACACAAATATGACACATGCCTAGTAACATGCTAGCCACAGGTAATCACGCAACATTAATGCGAACCACTGGTCACGCTGACATCATTAATATGTTTAATGTAAATTTAATTATGAACGGGAACATTGACTGTGTTGCCACCACTTTAATGTGCTGTTTGCATACATGCTTGTCCAGATCTTTAGGTTTTCCTTCTTCATTTGCCTCATTTGCTTAAAATAATCAGTATAAATACCAATATTTACAAATTAAATAAATACAATAAGCATTGTATCTGGGTACAGTGTTTGATACTTATCAGAGTATCTATATTTCTGACAACCCTAACTGTAAAGTCTGGCTTTCCCCTCGGGAAGTCAGAGAAACTTTTTAAGGCCGATTGTCAGATCCAGTGTGTCAGCTCCTCGCATCAACAACAGTAAGCTGTGATAGGGTTAGGGTTGGACACAGTTGTAAGAGCGTGTCCAAAACAAAATGTATTTAAGCGCTAAAAAAAGTGGATTTTGTGGAGTGGATAAGTCCGCTTTAAATTGTCATTGTACAGCGTTGTTTAAATACTATTAATACATTCTATAAAAAAAAACACCTTCTAATGTGGCCGGCAACTTTATTATTCTGAAGCAATGTCAATATTTGTGATGCGTATTTAAATCTAGTAGTTGAATCTTTTACTTACACAACAACATATTTTAAAAACGTTCAAAAGTGTAGTGCATTGCAAAAGTGTATATACCTGTTGAAGCTTTCCTCGTTTTGCTGCATTATAATCAAAAATGTTAACATATTTTATCTGCATTTTATGCAGTTGAGAAACACATTTACGGTGCATGTAAATGACGAGTTGAAGGAAAGGCATGAATGTTGTTGCTTTTTTATTCTTTGCAAATGAAAATCTGAAATGTGTGGCAGGCATTTGTGCCCATACATTTTTTTATTTTTTTTATTTTTTAAAGCTGATGCCCCTGAAAGAAATCCAGTGCAACTGATTACATTCAGAAGTCACCTAATGAGTAAAAAAGTTAATCTGTGTGTAATATATTTTCAGTGTAAATACAGCTGTTCTGTCAGTGCCACAGAGGTTTGTCAGTGAAGAAACTGCCATGTGAAGACTCCAGAAATTAAGTTTAAAGCAGTGTCAGGTTCACAGACTAGAGGTGAGTGATGCAAACATTAAATTTGAGGTTTTTATTGTGATAACAATAAAATAAATTATTTAAAAAAGCATTTACAAGAGACTAAAAGTCCTGTGTGCAGTTTCCAACAAATTATTTAAGGAATACACAAAAGAAATACTTGCAAAATTATTTATGTGGAGGGAAAACCAACACTGCACATTACTTTGAAAACACTGATGGCATTGTGAGACTTGATGGTGGCAACCTCATGCTGCTGAGATGCTTCAGCATAAACATGAGAGCTGGTCCGAGTTGATGGGAAGATGGATTGCATGGCACCCTAGGAAGAAAACCAGTTGGACCTGGAGCGGCACTTTGCCTTCCAGCAGGAGACCCTAAACACACGGTTAGAGCTATGATGGACCGGTTTAAATCAGACGATACTCATCTGTTAGAATCACTCAGTCAGACTTGGAAGGTGCTGATAGCAGATGCAACACATTCAGACTTGCAGCTGTAACTGCAGCGAAAGGTGGTTCTACACTATTGTTGAGGCCTGAAAACAAATGCATGCCAAATTTCCAGATTTTCATTTGTAAAAGACCTTAAAAAGTCATGTATAATTCTCCTTCCACTTCATAATTGCGCACTACTTCGTCCAACACATAAAACCCCAATAAAATACATTAAAATTTATGGCAGTAATGTAACAAAATATGGAAAAGTTCGATAGGCATGAATCCTGATGCAATGGACTGAACAATAGAAATAAACACTGCAAGAAAACAGGAATTTGTCTCTGTATTCACCAAAGATTTCAGCTACTTCATAGCGTTGTCCTACTGAAACAAGTGCAGATTTTGCTAGAAAATACAAACTGAAATGCTGAAACCCAATAAAAGCACGAGAGGTTTATGCATTCTACAAAATAATCCTTGCTATCATCCTGAGACTGAAATCAATTGGGTTTTTTCTTAGCTGGAAAGTGAACCTATTTCAAAAGCCATTTGTTCAGCAGGACATTTAATGCTTATACCTGAAATTCATTAGGGGTGTTAATCACAATACAGTGTTATATCGATTTGTTTGGGCGATTTTGCCGACATAACAAAGTCTGTTACGACTTCCGATCGATGCGATCAATATGATGCGATATCATCTGCTCATCTGACACGATTATTTACATCGATATTAACTCACAAAAAACAAATATGATTTGACCATTTGATTTCTAAGCAGGCATTTAAATTAAAAACAACTTTTACATTGTTTTGTTTAACCTTTTTTTTAACCAGGATATATAGTTCCCCCAGAGATAAAAAAAAAAAAACTCCTTTTACAATGGAGTACTGGCCAAGAGGCAGAAACATTCTTCTAGTTTTAAAATAATAATAATAATAATAGATCACCTGTTCACTTTAGTCTCTTGCCTTGTGAATTTCAAAATAAAGGTGCATCTTTAAAAACCTTTTGACGTATTCCTACACCCATATTGTTGATAGGTAGAGGCCGTCAAAGGGTTCCACGTTGAGTCTTATTGTCCTAAAAGTAGCCAAGATTGCTTGAGATACGATGGACCAAAGACCAAAGATTATTCTTAACCGCTAAAGAGAATGGCAAAAGTGTTGTAAAAGCTTAAAATTGCTCAAATAAATGGCATTATGAAGCTTCTCTTGAGAACCTGTTACTGCAAATAAACCTAAAGTAGAAGGTCCTTGCAAGAGTTTGCTCTATTTTGATCAACACTTTATTTATAACAGCTACTGTGCTTTATCTAAGCAGAAACGCAGCTCTGTCCAACTCCTGCTTGCACCTCCGTCCTAAGTTGACCGGGTGATTATTGTTAAACACCAGCAGATATAAATAGATCCGTGTCTGGAATCAGTGAGATGTTTTGGCATGGATTCCCAGGCCATAGAGTCGGTTCTGTTGTGGCGTTTGGCTTCGGACCAAATCAAAATGATGTAATCACTGGGCCTCCAAAGCAGTTGGTCTTAACGCTAAGCTGTTTCTAGGCATATGCCCAAACCAGTCGCTCGTCCAACGAAACTGTGAATTTAATGCACGCAGATAACCAACAGTAACAAGCAGGATGTTAATACGCTTGAAGCGACATTCTCTGCTTTCCTCTCCCTTCGCTCTCAATGTTAGACACAGAATCCCGCGACATGCATCCAGAGGTTGTTTACTGCGATGCGTTGCTTTGCGAGTGGAAGACGGTGATTTGGTTTCCCCTTGTAAGTGTAACTACCTGCTCCAGACCTGACGGCTGGCTATATTTAGACGCGCTGTAATCAGTATGAAAGGTCTGAGCAACACAGCCACACAGGGACAGATTGGAGCACATTAGATCAGCCTTAGGGGCTTTGAGTGTTGCCTGGAAACAATTAGCAGTTTACAAAACTTTAAACAGCTTACCACCACGGAGAGGCAGGAATTAGGTGGCGAGGAAAACGTGTTCCTCAATACTCTCAGGACTGCTGGTCTTGCAAATATTGATTTTATCATTTATTTACGGCCAGTGTCAGTTGTTTCTCATCGCTGTTTTCACACACGGTTCAAATTAACTATATAGAACATTTTATGTCACATACTGCAACCAGCTAATGTTAACATCATTTTTTCTTCATAAATGTTTTTTTATTTATTTATCTTAATTTTCCATGAACCACGTCCCATTTTGTAACATTAGAATTGCACGGTTCAATTGATTTTTTTTAAAAACTATTTTAAAAGACAGACCAACAAAAAGTAGTGCATAATTTTGAAGTGAGGGAAAAGGATACAACATTCTGACAATTATTTCCAAGTAAAAGGTTGAAAAGTGAGGCATGCATTTGTATATAGCTTCCTGAGTCAATGCTCCCATAGAACCACCTCCAATTACAGCTAAAAGTCCTACAGCGTTTGTCTCCACCAGACAAAGATCCAGAGACTGAAATGTTTGCACAATCTTCTTTGCAAATTGGCTCAAGCTCAGTCAGGAAGGATGGCGGGTGTGTGTAAATATTTTCTGTTCTTGCCACGATTTCTTGCTTGGGTTCAGGTCTAAACTTTGACTGGGTCATTTCACACAAGTGAATATATAATTAGATCTAAATCTAAAGCCATTGCAGCTCTGGCTGGATGTTTCAGGTTGCTGTCTTGCATTTTGGATGTACATGAATAAAACATTGTACAGAAACACATGTATATCCAAGTATGAAAGAAAAATGTCAGTTTCATACGAGCTAATCCTAAAACAGCACGGAAGATATCCGACTTAATCAAACGCTTTAGGTAGTGTTGTTTTGTGGTTTGTTTTTGTTTTTTGGTTTTTTTTTACATTTAATGATTATCTGATAAGAAAACATGAAAAACCTATTTGCTCCTTTTCCATCCATCCATCCATTTTCTGACCCGCTTAATCCCTCATGGGGTCACGGGGGTGCTGGTGCCTATCTCCAGCGTTCACTGGGCGAGAGGCTGGGTTCACCCTGGACAGGTCGCCAGTCTGCCGCAGTATTTGCTCCTTTTGAGAAAGTTTATTCCATTCCACTGATAATATAAATTTATCATGCTAGTGGTCTGTGTGTGTTCAATGGTTTAGACCAGGGGTGTCAAACATACGGCCTTCGGGGGGGTTCCTGCCAGCCGAACAACAAGAACAAGAAGAAAAAAAGAAAAGGTAAAAGAAAGAGGAGATAAAAGAAAGAGAATGATAAAACAATTATTGAAAAAAACAGGTACTTCGTTTATGGAAATCTGCAGTTCCTATATTGTCCACGAGGGGCGCTGTGATTTAATCAGCAGATGATAGCACTGAGCTATAGATGTGGAAAATTGATTTTAAATAATTTCTTAATTTTTATCTGTTTGATGTATTTTGTCATATAGGACAGTGTTTTTAAGTTCCAAAAAATGTGAATAAATGTTTTTCAACATTGTACAATCACTGTGATCAGTTCTTATGCATAATGCACAAGTAAAATGTTTAACTGAGTAAAAGTATTGTTGAAATTGCACATACTTTTCTTAAAAACGCTGAGGTTATTCATAATATATTGTGTGAAAGTGAAATTCATTTAATATAAAAATCAACAAAAAGTCCACTTTTATTTGTTCTATTTAATCTTGCAATGAGTTTACTCGTGTGGCCCTCTTGAGATCAGATTAAGCTGTATGCGGCCCCTCAACCAAAATGAGTTTGACACCCCTGGTTTAGACCATTTGGTTGTTGCTAAAACAAGTTAATAAAACAGTCCCAAAAAAATTAAGTATAAAAGTCAAATAATTGGTCTTTGGATACAGGGAAACCCTACACTGGGGCGGTTACACAGAAGGGGTAGATAGTCCTAGGTTGTTTATAGCAGTATGTAAAACTTCTAATTGTTTTGGTTTGGGTATTACCCTGTGACGCTCAAACTAGAGGCTTAGCATACAAAAATCAAAAAGAAGCATTTTTATTTACTGAAGAAATCCCAGTTTCTGACATCTTTAATAAAGTTACAACAGCAAAATGTGAATTTTAACTCACACAACAAAGGCGGGGGGTTCATTTGCCCCTCTTTGCATCTGAATCCCTTCTGGGTGCTGCAGAGGTGGCAACTTTTAGGTCATTCAACCTCCATGTTTTTTTTGTTTTTTTTGCACGGACAAGCTTGAAAGACCTTCTTGGCATTCTTTGTATTGTATACAGCTTGAAAGGAACTCACAGCTGTGATTGAACAGAGAGATCCTGCAGTAAACAAGTGTGCAGAGGCAATAAGGAGGCCGTCACCTCGGCTGTAGCATCATTATGAGAGCAAAGTATCCTATCCCAATGTATTCCTTTTCTATATTCTGCAAAAAGGCAGCGCCTTCAGGGCAGCAAGGCCTCAGTTAACCTGTCTACCCATGTTTGCCTTTCTCTTGATGGGTTGTACTGAAACGCAATTTCCCCCTCGGGGGGACAATAAAGCAATTCAATTCAATAAGTGAAAGAGACTGGACAGGCAGAGAGATGTGAATAAGCTCTTGTGCTAATGCTATTCCATTGATGTGTCAACCCGGTCTTCAAGAGAGAGACGTAAGCGTTGTATTTATCTTGGCCTTGTTTTAAGGGCACTGAACTCAGCTTTGCAGGGCAGTGAGAGTGGCTGCTGACTAATTAATCCTCTTAGCGTTCTTCACTCTGCAGCTCCGCTTTGCGGCAGTTGTTGACTTGCTTTCAAAAGCATCCAGGTGGTGACCTACAATCCAGCGAGAGGGAGTTCACGCATCTTTGATGAGAGGATAGCTCACTCTCTACATTAGTACGGAGTCTCTCATCACCGCGGGGACCACTCTAAGATTAGCCTGTTTTCTTTTATTTGCATGTTTAACATCTTTGTTATGATATCTGACTACGATTGCTGTGCAATGAAGTCGGCAGAAGTGGAACATGACAAACTGGATGCATCTATCCTGGGACAAATGCTGGACTTGAGGAGTGGAGGCATGGTGTGCAAAACAAGAGAGGTCAGTACTCTGCACGACGCATTTTACACAGAATACTACACAGAAAAATAGTAGACCGCACTTCGAAGTTAATTTTAATAATATTGGTTTCTGACAGGTTTAAGTAGGACAATTCAAAGTGATTAATTAAGACTATCTCTGCTTGTTCCCACTATTATATATTTTTGTCTAATTGTCTAACAGGCTTTTAGGTTTTTATGTCCAGTCTGTTGTGTGTGTGTGCGGACACATAATCTTGGTGAGAAGAAGGCTGGTGACAGTGGACTTTTAGAGGCTTGGAGAGCAGGCACGAAGAGCCAGAAGGACCTGGAGGAGTTTAACTCTGCATAAACCAGCTCACGGCTAATTTTGGCCACCAGATAATTTAGCTGGAAGCTGCTGTCCTCCTGGCACACGCTTTGTCAACATGTGGAGCCAACCAAGTGTTATTTTGAGCTCTTTCTGCACGCCCAAGTCTACCTCGGGAAACCTATAACAACTTAAACAGAAATTGTATATAATAATATTCTTTTTACTTTCACAAACTATATGTCAATTAGTAGAAAACCTCTTAAGAACTGATATTTTTAGTCTAAACGTAGGCTTTTTGATGCCTCAAACAATATCGGTTTCGCTTCCAACCAAGGTTTTTCTTTCTCCTAACCAATCTGTAAATGAGGTTGACAATTAACTAAACGTATATGTTTGAAGAGAAACTGAACTTTTAAGACTTTTTTGGGTCTAAAAGCCTATCTTGAAACTAAAGTTCTCAAGTTTTAAGAGGTTAAATGATAACTTGAGCTAAGATTGAGCTATAATTAATACCTCCTCATTTTTAGAATTTAATTTCCTTCATCACCCATTTGTAAGTACCAACACTATGTGTATCAGTTTTGAAAGTATCATTAAAGTGAAAAACCAAAGTAAAAGGATCTATTACAAGGAATAATGAGATAGGAATCCTGTAAAGCTTCGACATTTTAAATCGTATAGCTCTGTTCAGAAATGAAGGGACAGGAATCTTTCAAAATATTCTTGGTTTTTTTTTCTTTTTCAAGTAGCAACGAAGATACAGTAAGCAACTTCTATGATTTGGTAAATCAAGAAAGTTTCAATTTGTTGCAGATTTATTCTTGTATATACATACATTCTGTTAAACATCACCTCCCCCTGTTGGCAGGCCTCCCGATTCATTTACCATAAAGGAGCGGTCTTCTTTTTTTAATGACTTCTTTTGTAAGAAATTACTCTTGAAACAGAAACTTTAACAGATTTAATCTAAACAAGCCAGAGAAATGGTACAGCTCAGTCATGGGCTCTGATCATGATCCAGGAAAAAGGTAAAATGAGGAAGAGCCCAGGATAAGGGTTACGTCAGCCTTTTATAAAACTGAGAATGTACACTCCCACGCAAGGGAGTGTACCCAAATGACATCAGTGTTCCTCGCATGACATTTTTTGGAGAATGTCTCACCATATTCTGAAGTGAGCAGGCTGTCTCCAGGATAACTGATCCATTGTCTTTTATCATTTCATGTCGTCCAGTATGTCACTTCTCTGACGTCAACAATTTCTGAGTCATCTGTCATCTTTCCAGTAACTGCTTTCAGCGGCTCCAGCAATCTGTACTTTCATATAATATTTAACAACTCCCATTAATATTTGGTTACATTTTCACCTCATCCACACACTTGCTGTATCATCAAGCATCTGGCTTAATTCTGGCTCATTATTTGATCTTTCTGCTTGTGAGAAATGTTTAAGATTAGCCTGCGATAGCCATTCCCCAAAACCAGTTCTAATGTCTGTTTGGGGAAATTGTGTTGTTGGAGGATCCAACTGTGTCCACGTTTCAATCAGACAGCTGTATATTTGAGACAACATTAAAAATCTTGTGGCAGTCCTCAATTTAAATTGTCCCGCCAACTTTTTGCAACAAATCAGACCCTCAGCATGATACTATTACTGCCATGCTTGACAGTTGGTGCAATATTCTTGGGTTCAAACGCCTAAATAGACACTAGAAGGCATTTCAAGAGACACATTTCTTCAGGCAAGCTCACAAGTGTTGATTTTGTATTACAGCACCCTCTCTGTCCCTGGCTGTGAAACTAGATTCACTGAACTGGTGTTCCAGATGTTTCCACCTTATGACAGGTTTGGTGGTACCTGGGTTTGGTCCTGAATACTTTAACCAGTTTTCTATCATCTGACGGTGAAAGTTTAGCCATTTATAACCTGAGTGGATTAGAGAAATCCCCAAGAAAAATTTAAGTTGTGCACCTAAATAATGTTTTTGAAAAATAAGTCAAAAAATATTGTATAATCAGTCCACTTTTAAATAAATCATTACAGTGCACCATAAAATGTCCACTGAGGGGAATTATGCAGAAGACAAAGCTTTGTACTTTTGCCTATTGATGAAACATAGAAAACTGAATAGTCGCTTAGGAACCTCATTGTGAAACATGGATTTGCTGTATGGGGTCTGGGATAGATTACCAACATTAAGCAATCTGTATTTGGACAATGCCTAGGTTTCAAAAAACAATTCTATAAATTTGACTGCTCAGCAAGAGAGCAACTCACTGTTGTCCTACTTGCTGAGTAGTTAAGAATAAAGGATATTCCTCTCTATATCTAAGGCTAAGTACTGACCTGAACTCAATTAGAAAGGTTAAGTAAGAGTCTGAGTTAGAAAGAACATGTAAGAAAGCACATTAACATCCTGAAAATCAAACTTCTCTGTTCATAAATGTGGGTTTAAAAAGATCCACGGCTTTCAAATATGTTTTGCTTTAGTTGATGCTGGAGGTCTTTCAGTTTTTCTGATCTGTAGAATTGGAATATTTTTCTAAATTCAAGCAATTTTTTTTCTCAAGACGTTTGGTAAGTACACGGAGCAGCTTTGAGCAAATCATCAAATTGCAGATGCAATTGATTTGTTGCAGCAAAATAACCTTTTCCATTTTTTTTTATTGGAGACGGGAAGTAAACAGCATGAGGGTTTTGAGACTACATGTTGATATTGTTCCCTTCTGATTGACAATTATGTTTCTCCCTTCCTCCTCCTAAAACCCTTTAGGTCCGCAGCTTCCTCCTGATCTGAGCCCAACAGCTGATGCCAGCTGAGGTCTTCGCCATGGTGACCTTCGCTGACACCAGGCAGGTCTCCCCAATGGAGCTGCACGAGCCTCCATGTCTGAACGCCACCCTGTCGCCGGGGCTCAGGCGGAAAAAGATGCTGTGGCAGAACGCAGTGAAACACATCATTACCCAACAGGAGCTCAGCGCTCAGGTGATTCACTCTTACATCCACGCATAAGCTTTTCTGTTTCCAAGTTTCCGCAGTCTGGTTGGTGATTTGAGTTGAAGTTGAAGACCACTTTTTCACTATTTCACCCACTTTAAGTGGCATAGTAAACAAGAGCCTCGTTATGATGCTGCCACCACCATGCTTTACGGTTAAAATAGTGAAAACCTGTCTGTTATCTATGCACTCTTTCTTCAGAGTATGACAAAAATAGACCAAATACGATGCAAATAATAAAAACCCATTCTACAGGACTGTCTCAGAAAATTAGAATATTGTGATAAAGTTCTTTATTTTCTGTAATGCAATTAAAAAACATGAAATGTCATACATTCTGGATTCATTACAAATCAACTGACATATCGCAAGCCTTTTATTGTTTTAATATCGCTGATTATGGCGTACAGCTGAAGAAAACTCAAAAATCCTATCTCAAAATATTAGAATATCGTGAAAAAGTATACTAGTAGGCTATTCAACTAATCACTTGAATCGTCTAATTAACTCGAAACACTGCAGGGTTTCCTGAGCCTTGAAAAACACTCAGCTTGGTTCAGTAAACTAAATCACAAGTATGGTAGTGGTTAAGAGACGACATAAGATTCTCACAGTAACTGGTGTACTGACCATGGCATTACTGTCCTTGATTGGCCTGCCAATTCCCCTGACCTGAACCCCATAGAGAATTTGTGGGGTATTGTGAAGAAGAAGCTGAAAGACACCAGAGTCAACAATGCAAATGAGCTAAAGGCCGCTATTGAAGCATCCTGGGCATCCATAACACCTCAGCAATGCCACAGGCTGATTGCCTCCATGCCACGCCGCATTGATGCAGTAATCTGTGCAAAAGGATTCCCAACCAAGTACTGAGTGCATTAATGGACATTTTCAAATGTTTGATTTTGTTTTGCTGTTATCATTTTTTTTTTACTTGGTCTGAGGAAATATTCTAATATTTTGAGATAGGATTTTTGAGTTTTCTTCAGCTGTACGCCATAATCAGTGATATTAAAACAATAAAAGGCTTGCGATATTTCAGTTGGTTTGTAATGAATCCAGAATGTATGACATTTCATGTTTTTTAATTGCATTACAGAAAATAAAGAACTTTATCACAATATTCTAATTTTCTGAGACAGTCCTGTATTTGTCTCCAATAAAGTGTCTTTCTATTACAACCTGCTGGTTTCCCTTTTACATTAGGTGGGTGTGGAACCTGTTCGCAAAATCTTTGTGACCGACGCCTACATAGATGAGATCAACCGACAAATCCGCAGCAAGGCCTCCCGTGGCGTCACAAAGCGGCGCTCCTCCACATTCAGAATCCATAGTCGATCCTCCACCAGCACGCATGGCAGCGTCAGGGCTTCCACACAGGACTACACCAGCGACGCCGACTTCTTCGTGCACTGGTGCAACACGGTTCACAGCGTTTACATCCCCACGCTGGGGCACACCTTCAAGTCCCGTGATCTGGAGAAGCTCTACCAGCAATACTCCTCCCAGCAGAGGAGGAACTCTCTGGCCATCACCAATGTGATTGATGCAGTGGCAAAGCTCCACCTGTTGGTTCTGTACCTGGCACTGGCTCCGGATGCTGTCACGGATTGTTTGCGTGGCTATTTGACTGGCTTCTTCATGGCGTTGGCTGTAGGTCTTTGCATGCTAGTGTTAACCTGCAAGGACTCCATGTCCCCACAGTGGCTCCATTATGCTGGGCTTGCAAGTTGGCTGTCACAGACGGCACAGATCCTAGGAGGTCTGGCTTATGGGCTAGAGAAAGACCCATCATGGTATATTTTATTCACACTGTTTGCAACATATACCCTGCTGCCATTGCCTTTGCTATGGGCCCTGTGTGCGGGCTTCCTCACCCCAATACTGCACATTTTGATGGAGATATGGCTCTACTACAATGATGCTTTGCTTTTGAATAAGGTGAGAAGATCAAATCTCCAAATTGTTCCAGTTTCTCTTATGGTTTTACCGGCAATAGATCTAGAGGGGCTTAAATAAAATAGATTTAACAACTGAACACTTTAAATACGCGGTGACAAAAGGTGAAGCACAGACCCAGAAAAAAATGGAGCAAAAGCATTCCTACTCCTTGAACTCTTTTAAATGCTATCACATTAAAAACCAAGCATCAGTCTATTTTTTTAGTTACAGACCAACACAACGTATTGATGAATTGAGCAATGCAAGGAAAATGATCCACGCTTAGTTAACAAATATAAATCTGAGAGGCTTTGAGTGATTTTGCATGTAGTTATTTTTTATAATAATTGTTTTTAATAATTAATAATGTAGAAATAGTCACAATTTAGAACACCCAAGATGATGTTACAATAAAATAAGAACAAATTAGTAAAAATAATGCAAACAAAAATAAAAGAAAACATCAGTGGCCTTTAATGTTGAAAGAGGGATTTTGAATTGTCGGATAAATTGTCCAATTTGGCTATAATTAATTTGGAATCTATGAGGAAAATCTGCTTTATTGCTGCTCAATGTCAGGAAATTGTCTAAATTTAGTCTTTTTTCCCTACAGTCTTCAGTACTCACCTAATTAGTAAATTAAATAGAAAGAGTACGACACAGCAGTTAACCTACCAAAACATGACCTTCCAAACTTCAAGTTTGAGTTGATGAGAGTTCAGAAGAAAATGGATGGACTTAAAGACATGAAAGTTATTGAAGGAGACCTATTATAGGCTGCAAAAGACTAGAGACTGGAGTGGAGGATTGCTGAGAGAAGGAATTCAATTGAACTAATGTTTCACTGGCCTAGTTACACATTAGACCAAAATCTACCAGGATATCTGTCGAAAAAACTTTGATCTTCACAGAAGTTTTCTGTCCAGTCTCAATTAGTATGAGATGTTTTTTTAAAGACGAATGGACAAATATTTCTGTTTACAGCTGGTATCTAAAAACTGGCAGCTATAGTTGCAGCGAAAGCTGATTCTGCAAACGATTGACTCAGGGATCTGAAGACAAATCCGTACCACTTCTTTAATGTTTGTTTTAATGTTAATAATTGCGTATAATTTTCTTTTTTTTTTCCTTTGTCTTGGTCTATGGCAAGAAATCCTTATTATTTACAATAAGATTTGTGGATATCATGGCAAAACGTGAAATACTTTAAGGGCTATAACTTCTTCTGCAAAGAACTGTAAATATGAGATTGTGCAATGGAACAAAATTGTCACTGAACGTGCCAATCCCAGGCCTGAAACAAACATTATTTATCAAATTCTACTTTCTCTACTTAATTAACAAACCAAGACTCACTCTGGTCTTACCATCAACAAGTGTGTTCCTATTTTAAGGTGAAATACTGGTTCTAAATATTGTACTGTACATTTGCAATTGTAGGAAAAATTAATGCTTTCCCATAGTGGTCATAAAATTACATTTTGGCTTCCAGATGGACTGGATTACTATTTTCACATTCACAATCAAATACCAGTGTTCACATTTGAGGAACTTTACAGTGATAATATAAACATTTAAAACCAAGACTTTATGTCTTGGTTTTTACCTTTTTGTTAGACCTTATGGACCCAAGTGTTCTAGATGTTTGAAATTAAATGCAAACATGTCCCTTAACTGTTTTGGATCCAGGTGTTTGCCAAAGGCCTGCTGTATGCGGGTATGAACACAGCTGGCTTGTTCATCCACTACCTGACGGACCACGCCCAGCGACAGGTCTTCTTGGAGACACGGCGTTGCGTCGAGGGCCGTCTCAAACTCGAGCAAGAGAACCAAAGACAGGTTCGTAGTGACATAAAAGCTTTGTCAAATTAGAATTTTCATCCAACCTTTCAGGTCATTATCAATTCTTCAGTGAAGTAAAATTCTTACCAAGGCTTTATCTCTTTGATTGTCCATGAATTGCTAGTCACTGATTACTTCCTTGGGATGTTGCCTGACAGGAGCGGCTGGTCCTGTCGATCCTGCCTCGCTTTGTTGCTTTGGAAATGATTGCTGACATGAGCTCCATGGAGAACGAACTGAACCCCCAGGAGTTTTATAAGATCTACATCCACCAGTATAAAGACGTCAGGTGCATACATTCACAGATATTTGTGATTGAGGGGTTTAGATTCATGACCTTTGAGATTGTGGACCTCTGGAATACCACCGACCCTGAAATATGTTCCAGTATGAACCAAAACACATTAACATTTAAGGGTAATCATCTTTTATAAGGCCATGAGAGAATCGATCAACCAAAAGCAGAAATCAGGCAAACAGTGGTGGTTGTTTCACTTATTTAGCATTTGTCGAGACCCTTTTTTTGGTGCCCTACACTGAACAGAAAACATATCCACTTACCCAGCAAAACCAATTCTACTAAACAACTGTTCCCCATGAAACGTATTAAACACAGAATTACGGCATACTGATTTCATGGTAGGAGGTTTAGACAAATATAAAGAGTTTCACCTGTTTCAGTTTAAAGTGATACACTCTCAAGAATGCCTTAAAAATGTAGTTTTTTTTATGTTTTCTGGAGTAAACGTTTCATAAATCTCAAACTGTGAAACAGTGCAAAATTGCCTAATTATTAAGGTTTAACCAATCTAAATTTGTAAGACTTTTAATTAGGCAAAGGGAAACTGAGGTCCAGACATCTTTCTGCTGCATTCTGACCAAACACAATTTGAGCATCAAAAAGGCATCAAGCGCTTTAACTTAGACGCTTTTGGACTTTGAAGTCAGACGCGCCTCTAGAGTGTTTTTGATGCTCTAGACAGGTGTTTGAGCAAAGTGTAGACAGACGCTTCTGACGTGCGCTGGGAGGAGCTACCCTGTTCTTTTCCTCAAATACGGGGAATTATGTTAAAAGTTTTGATAAATAACCAAGATCCCAGCTTCCTCGCAAATCCTCCTCCAGGAAAGGTCCTTTCTATTACTGTCTCTGCGGTAATAGCTCGACTGATCATAGATGATAGGATGGCTACAAACAGTGACGATGAGTTTGACCTCCACCCGGCTTTTCCTGGTCCTTCCGTCCTGTTGGAAATTGTGCCACTACATCACATAGCGAAGTGTCTCTGACTGGTTGACACTCCACACCTGGCTGCAAAAGTTCACATTTTCAAATCGTGTCTGCCATTTTGAATGCGCTGGACACGCGTCAGATGCTTGAATCCGAAAACTCATCGTAACCGAAATGCGAATTGCAACAAAACGTGCCGCGCCAAATGTCCTGCGGGCCCTTTCAGACTTTGCATGTAAACCACACGCTCAAATCCTGTTTGGTCTGAATGCAGCACCTTTAAATTATCTCCAAATCATTAGCCAACTACAGAGTCATCAGCGTATGTACACATTTCCTCTCCCTGAACGTGCAAATAATCAATAGTCAAGTCATTAGGGGTGCAACAGAAAGTAATTTACCTCCCTCTTTTGGCGCCACCCGAGTTGTGCCGCCCTGAGCAGTCAGCCACATCACCGATATTAGCTACTGCGACTGCAGGCAGATTTCAGCAGAGACAGCCCAGTAGCTGCAGAGATAAAGAACTAGCTAACTGTAAATAACAGAGAAGAACAAAATGCAGAAAGCAGCAGTGGTGGAGAAAGATGGCTAGAGGGGAATGTTTAAAATCTGACATTGGGTGGAGGAGCTGATGATGATTTAGGATGAGGTGCATCTTTTCTTAGACTTATGCTTTTAGACGTATGCTTTTCATAAACACACACAATCAGGGAGTGCTGCCCAGGAACAGCAGCAGATAGATCAAGAGCACCAAAAGGATGAGAGTACGGCACAGATAATTCCCCAGAGGCAGATTTAAAATTATCAGGCTACTTTTAGACCCTTTAGAGCAGGGGTGTCAAACATACGGCCCGCGGGCCGGTTCCGGCCCGCCGAACAATTCAGTCCGGCCCTGTGGCTATATGCATTATCATTATTTAAAAAAAAAAATTAAATTTTTTTTTTTTTTTTTTCAGTGTCCTGTCTGGCAATGTGGCAATAATAATTGTTGTCTTAATGCCAAAAAGAGCTCATCAGATTTGACTTTCACAAGTGGAGCAGTATAGTGCTCCGCTTGATTTATGAATGTGAATAGTTTCATTATGATTCATGTGGGGAATATCTCAAATAATATGGACACTACAATGGGAAAGTAGGAGAGGAAAGGAAGAACAAAAAGAAAAAAAACAAAAGGTGAAAGAAAGAGATAAAAGGAAGAGAATGATAAAACAATTATTGAAAAGAACATGTACTTCGTTTAATTGAAAATATGCAGTTCCTACATTGTCCACGAGGGGCGCTGTGTTTTAATTAGCAGATTAAGCTTCAGGTGTGGAAAAATTCAAATCATTTCTTAATTTTTATCTGTTTGATGTATTTTGTCATGTAGGCCAGTGTTTTTAAGTTCTAAAAAATGTGAATAAACATTTTTCAACATTGTATAATCACTGTGATCAGTTCTTATGCATAATGCACAAGTAAATGTTTAACTGAGTAAAAGTATTGTTGAAATCACACATACTTTTCTTAAAAACGCTGAGGTTATTCATAATATATTGTGTAAAAGTGAAATTAATTTAATATAAAAATCAACAACAAGTCCACATTTATTAGTTCTATTTAATCTTGCAATGAGTTTACTCGTGTGGCCCTTTTGAGGTCAGATAGAGCTGTATGTGGCCCCTCAACCAAAATGAGTTTGACACCCCTGCTTTAGAGCAACATCTCCTTGAAATGTTCTAATTCGGGTAAGCAGTCAGTCCTTTGAATTCACAGAAACATGCACTATTCTTGCTTCTGTCTTCTCCGTAGCATCCTTTTTGCAGACATTAAGGGCTTCACCCAGCTGTCCATAAACCTGTCAGCCCAGGAAATGGTTCGAACCCTCAACGAGCTGTTTGGACGTTTTGACCGACTAGCTGAGGTGAGAACCCATATATCGTTCACTTTGACAGTCATGGGAAAATAGTAAGACAGCCTGTTGAACATTCACTTCTTTTAAAGAAGTGTTTGCATGTTGATGTCTAAACTAGTTTTTTTATCTCTATAAAGAAAGTGATTTAACTGCAAGTGATCAACAAATATTAATCTTTCTTTTACTCATTAAACAATAGATAAACAAAGATGTGTAACCAAAAGAAAAAGTTGTAGCAGATTGTAGCATTTAGTGTCACCCACTCAGTTGTAACAACGTCATTGAGATGCTATTTGTAGGAATTTTTACCAGTCCCTGACGTGGCCATAAGGAAAGTTTGCCTCACCCTTTAATCCTTACCTCTTACAGCTGGAAGATGCTTGAGAATTGTCTTGCATACAACAAATTTCGAGTCCCCCCCCCCCCCACAACAACTCAATGACATCCAGACACAGGCTTTGAATCATCCCAGGACATTTCATATCTTAGTTTTCAGCCAATCCTTGGTGGATTTCTTGGTATGTTTGGAGTCATTATCATGTTGCAGGGTCCAGTTCCGCCCAATTTTCATTTTCTGCAGATGTTTTTTGCAATTTTATCAAGAACCCACTGATACACAGTATAGTTCATGGGGGATTCTATGATAGTGAGCTTGACAGGTTTTCCTGCAGCAAACGCCCCTAAACCCCGACCCTTCCTCCGCTATACTTCAAAGCGTATAAAAGGTTATTTTCCAAGAAAGCTGTATTTGGTTTACACCAAACATGTCCTCTGTTCTGGTGTCCAAATAAATAAATTTTAGTCTCATGATTCCAAAGAATGTTACTCCAGAAGTCCTGGTCATGTCTGTGTTCTCCATGACAAACTTTAGTGTTGCCTTCATGTTTTACTTCGAGAGTAAAAGTTTCCTCCTTGCACACCTCCAAAGAGAGATACATTTGTGCAATTTAGAATTGCAGAGGCAAGCAATGATTGTTGAGACTTTTAGCATTTTGTGCATTGCTTTAATATATTTTTACTCAAGTGAAAGTAAAAAGTAGTCAGTCAAAAATGTACTCAAAAGAGTAAAAACATATTTGTAAGAAGGCTACTCAAGTTCTGAGTAACTAATGCTACCATCTGCTTTAATATTTTTTAAATCATGTAATCGAACGGACACAAATATAAAGTTAGGTGCAAATTCTGGTAGTTTTAAAGACTAAAATAAAGAATAACATCATTACAAAATAACAAATTCAGGGAGAAGAAACTATTCTAAATATATATTTTTTTCGACATTAAACTTGTAGCCAATACTTAAACCAGTTGATGTATATACAGTGTGTTACAACAGACTAAAGTACATCCAATGACAATATCTACTGTTTACTGTACTTTTACTAGACCTCCAAATGGCTCAATAAGCTCAGCAGAAAATAATGTTAAAATAACAAAGCTTGTGCGCAAACAAGAAGTCTCACTTTACCAGAAACTGTTTTTGGTTAAAATAAGTAAGTTCTTTATTCAATGAAGTTAGCAGTCGAAATGCTCAGTTGTGATTATGATACACATTTAGTAGGTCTTTCTAAACGGAATATAACGGCTAATATTTTACAAAAACACAGGCTTTTAAAAGGTGTTTTTTTTTAATGAGTGTATATAAGATATGCGGTTAAATGACACATAATTTTTACAGACTGTATTTTAAAGAGCTCTTCTCTCATGTCCCATCACAGGAGCACCACTGCTTGCGGATAAAGATTTTGGGAGACTGTTACTATTGTGTTTCTGGAGTGCCTGAGCCACAGCTTGCCCACGCACGTCACTGTGTAGAAATGGGTCTGGCAATGATCCGCACAATACGGTCAGTGTTTATGTACTTATATAAAGAGAGAGAGTAGATGTAAAATCTAGATGTTCTTGGCTTGTTTCAGAAAACATGAAAACGCAAATTCTGGTTTACCGAAAAATGAAATATTTCAATGCATGTTTGACCAAAACTGTACCCCACCACAGTTAATAGCAACCCTGCTAAAGATGTCTGGCCATGCAAGCTTGATTTTATGTCTTTTACACCATTTCTGTTTTGACTTGGTCACATGTTTTGAATCAACATCCTGTTGAAATATCTACAGCTGAGTTATTATCAGTTTTGGTGTTTATTTAACCAGATTTGTTTTAAAAATGTACTTTAGGAAATGTACTTTGGAAGTGAAACAGGCCCACAGCATTACCCATTGTCCACCATTCTTAACTGTTTACATTTTATATTTTATACACTTTATATTTTTTGCACACATATTCATCTTTTGTTTAATGCCAGACCCACCTGGACCCTATTCCATGACTATTGGTGGGTAATACGGATAATTTTGTCTTGATTATAAATCAAGACCTTGAAAGCAACATGTATCAAACAAGTAGAATGTAAAAAAGGAAACAGATGGCAGTGTATGGATGTATTCCTTAGTTAATCGGATGTGTATAAGGAAAGATATCACCATAAATTATCCCTAAGAACCTGTAGTGATAAAATATTCTCAGGTTTGTTCCAGTTGAAAGCTGAAGATTAACCTCAGCTGCATTTCTTAGGTAAAAGACCTCCCTCTGAAAACATCTCCTCGTCAGTCTTCACCAGTAAATCATCCTCTCCAAAATGATCCGTATCGTGTACTCACATTCATATCCGTTCTCACATTGCTTGTATCATTTTGTTAAATTCACAAATACCTAACCCTAACCCTAACTTGGACATTTATACCATCTCCGGCCATTTGGACCAAATCATTTTTATATTTGGGAACCTTTTAGTGCAAGGACATTTCAAAACAGCTCAGAGTGTTACACACAGGGACAGTAAAATGATTAATTATTACTGAAAAATGTTATAGATTCATACTTTAACAATATGGTTGTAATATTACTAAGTGTAATCAATGCATTTGCCGGCTGATGACTCCCAATTGTCACAGATCCTCTCAAGTTCACTTCCACCTTGTTTTACATGAACGCGCACGTATTCAGAGTCTGTGACCCTGGGACTTAAAACAGCCTAATAAATTCATATAGTAGAGCCATCTACAATGTCCAGTTTGTTTCAGTCTGTTCTCTTTAGAAAAACCTGATTTGGTTGAACCTGCATCTTTTTATAGGGTCCTCTAATGTTTTATCTTGATCTAATCTGGCCAAAGAATCCATCCACTCATTGTTCACACCTGCATATCTGTGCAGTGTTGCAGGGGGGCTGGTGCCTACCTCCAGCGGTCATTGGGGGGAGGCGGGGTACACCCTGGACAGGTCACCAGTGCAAACAGTCCCAGTTAAAGTCCAATTTGTCATAATGATGAGGGTTGGAAATGAACCGCAGTGCAGACAAGAGGTTGGGACCCGCATGTCAAGGTGAAAGGCAGTTTATCGATAACGAAACAGCAGGACCTACAAGCAGGCGGATGAAACATGGATCAGATGGAGACCAGAACAGGGGTAGCATAACGAAGGGAATGGACTGGCTGAATAAATAGTGGAGGAGACAGAGGGAAAAGCAGATCAATTAGCACAGGTGGAAAGTGCAGTGGTAATTAAGCCGAGGGAGAGAGAGCAATGATCTGACAGGGACAGGAGGGGAGCAGAACCTGGCAGAAGACCATGAGGAATGAACCGTTCCCCATGGTTTAGATATGGGCAGGTTTATTAAACTTTAATTTAATGCAAACAATACTAAAAACTAAACAATACTAAAATGTAAAAAACACAAACAGAGCTGCACAGGAACCTAAAATTAAAGCAATAAACCTCCTGGGAGTAAGTATTGAGTAAGCAATAGACCTGATATTAACATAAAATATATCTACACACACCTCATTTAGACCCTGAGTGAATGCATGTTGACTTGAACATGAGGATTGGGGATCGGACATGAGGAATATCAATATCTCTGTTCATATTATTGTATATATTGTAGGTTTTCCCAAGTTTTACACCAAGAAAAACAACCTTGTTTAAAATGCTGAAACCCTGAAATTCTTTAAATCAAGGTTAAAAAACAAAAACAAAAAAAATGTACAGACTTGTCTTGGACTGTTGTATTTAAACTATTATCTGAAACATCATTCATTTCAGTCTGTCATCCAACTTTACTTCCCCTTTTTATGGCACAGCAATGTACTTTTATTTTCCTTTGCTTTGATCGTGTAAAACATTTTTTACAAAATGCTTTGTTGCTCAAATGCGCTACATTGCCTTGCATAAACATGATCCAAGCTTAGACTTAAAATTAAAACTTTATAAAATCCACAAAAAAAGTCTGTAAAAAATCCCAAGAAGGCAACAACTGCTTTATTTATAATTTCATATTTGTTCCAGTTGTTCTGGAACAAATATGAACAAATATCAACACCCTTCTACCCATTAATGTAATATTAACGGGTGGGTAAAAAACTTGGTATCTTTTATTTTTGTGCAAAAGTATATATTTACCTTTTTAGACTGTAATAAAGGAAAGTAAACTGTTGAGAAATGGAGCTGTTTGTGGTGTGCTCCGACAGCAAGACGCTTCCTCGATTTCATTAGAGACCAAGTTAATTTTGTCAATGCTGCAAGTCAAAGACTCGATCAATCTGCTGGGTTTCCTTAGATAGAAAACTCTTTTAACCAATCTGTATGTATGATTTGACAGAATCGACTTTGTTAAGTGCCTTGAGATGATATGTGTTGTGAATTGGCGCTATACGGTATAAATAAACTCCAGTGAATCAACCTGTTCGCACGTATGTGGCGTCTAGTCATGGGGATTTGGCGAACCCCATGATGCCACTGTTCTCTGACAATCAAGCTTTTTTTTCTTGCTACCATGCAAACATGGTATCAAGAATTACCGGGGTCCCTGACCAGCTTTGTTTGACTCACTTCCTGTTGTTTTAATGTTTTTAATCATTGTTCTGACTTTAGATATGGGCAGGTTTAGGTGAATAACCAGTTTCTTGTCTTTGTTTTATTTGTTTTATAATCTTCATTGTCATTGCAGTGTACATTCCAATGAAATATGTTCTCTGCATCCCCTTGGGGAGCAGTGGGCTGCCACTGTGCGGCGTCCGGGGAGCAATCTGGGGTTAAGGGTCTTGCTCAGGGATCCAGAGTGGCAGTCTGTGGGAGTTGAACTCAGAACCTCTGGGACATAAGCGCAATGTTCATTAAAAATGGAAAAAAATTGCACATATCTTCTATATTTGAACAATAGGTTAACTTGTTTTTCCCATTTTTAAGAGCAACAAAAATGGGGCTTCTTTGTCACGTGATGTTTATAGTCTAGGGAGATGGCATAAAGTGATGTTTTACCATGTATTTCATAGTTGTTGGCATCGGTACAGTGTCCTTAAAATGCTTACTTGCTTCAATAATGCCAGACACATCCAGAAGCAGCTGAACTTTGACTTGGAAATGAGGATCGGTATCCACTCTGGCTCCGTCCTCTGTGGCGTGCTGGGCTTGCAGAAATGGCAGTTCGATGTCTGGTCCTGGGACGTGAGCATCGCCAACATGATGGAAGCAGGAGGAATACCTGGGTGGGTGTGTCTTAAATACGTACAGAGAAACACCCGGTCATGTTCGACCTGAGATGAGATGATCGGTAAGCTGTCGTGTTTAATTTCTTTTCACTTATTCAGACGGATCCACATCTCGAGGGCCACCCTGGATTGCTTGGGAACCACATACGAAACAGAGGATGGCCATGGCCGTGACAGGAATGAGTTTCTTCGAAAACACAACATTGACACCTTCCTTATTCGCCCTCCTGAGGAATGGTATGAAGACGACCATCCTGAGCCCATAAAAGCCCGGAAGAGCATTCGGACCTGGAACCCAGAGATTCCTTTTGGCCATGCTATTGATACGAACAGTGTAAGTGCAGGGAAACAACGTAGAAAGAAAGAGTTTGCTTTTATGTGCTCAGGTTTCAGCATGTCTGTATTTGGAGAATTTTTTTAAAAATTTTTTTATGTTTCTCCATTACAGATTCTGGCCTCTTTCACCAATGGTTCTCTGCCCAGTTTATGGCAGTGCACCTCCAGAGAGATTAACAGACGCATCAAACACGCCATCGAGGTTCGAAGCAGTGAGCGGATGCACAACGAGCACATCACTGCACTTACCCTGGTGTTCAAAGACACGCACATAGAGAACAAGGTACGCACGTACAGTATGGTTGCCGGTCATAATCAGTTTAAATAAATATTTAAATAAACTAAAATAAATCTATTTGTTTTGTTCAGTTCTGCCTGATAAGAGATGAGATGTTTAACTCCAACCTGGTCTGCTCCTTCATCTTGCTCCTCTTTCTCATGGCTGCCCAGGCGGTCATCCCTACGCCCAGGTGGGAAGACGTCGAGTTGTTCAGGAGGCAATAAGAATTAAAGCTACAGGCTAATATAAAAGTAGAGCACAGCACCCGAATACTTAACCGGCTAATTGATAACATTCTTCCCGCCCCTAACCCAAAAAAATAAAAGAACAACAAGAAAAAGACAACTACAAATAGGCACGAGCAAAACTAAAAATACTTTAATTTATCCCCCAAAAAAAGAAATCAATTATCAATTTCATGTAGAAAGCATGGAAAAGGATCATATAGATAGATAGATAGATAGATAGATAGATAGATAGATAGATAGATAGATAGATAGATAGATAGATAGATAGATAGATAGATAGATAGATAGATAGATAGATAGATAGATAGATAGATAGATAGATAGATAGATAGATAGATAGATAGATAGATAGATAGATAGATAGATAGATAGATAGATAGATAGATAGATAAACACCACATATAGCAACAAAATGGCCAAAAACACATGAAATTAAGTGTCAGTTGAAAAATTACGGAAAAACTAAACTTTAACAACTATTTATTATTTATTTGATCATTCCTGATCTCCATACTTTTGGACAAAGCTTGCACAAATACAAAAAAAAAAAACTAAATTTGCATAGATTTACTTTCTTTTCCTTTTTATTTATCAGTGCATAAATTTTCCACCTTGCATGTTTGTCATAGTTGTTGAGGTGTTTTTTTATTTTATTTTATTTATTTTATCACTTTGCTGCTGTTACAATGGGAATTTGACTACTGAGGAACGAAGAAAGGGTTACTGTATTGTAATAATCAGTGTGTATTGAGACAATTCACTGAAAGATGCATAACTATCTAAACAGGTAGAGGGAAACAGAAGTTCAAATCCATAAAATACACGGCAACATTCATCAAAATCCATCCAGTGTGCCAACAAAGTGAAAGAATTTTCTATGCTGAATTAAAAAAAATGTCAGTCCTTAACCCCCATTTTTTTTCCCTCTTATCCCCGCTGGGTGTCCGCCCGGCAGACTGTTCCCTGCTCTCCTCCAGTTTTCCCTCTTTCTTCTTGCCTATGTGCTGCTGCTGCTGCTCGCCCTTGCTGAGGAGTTCAAGTGGACTCCTGCAGCTCTGCAGCAGTTCTGCTGCTGGATCCACGAAAACAAAAGCGCCCGAAACCTCCTCACCCTCTCAGCCATCATCATCAACTTCAGCCTGGCTTCGACTGACATGGTGAGAGTTGGAACAACACAAGGGTCTGTGAAAATTAAAGCACTCTTTGTGCATCTGCTGCGTCCCATCTGCTTTCTTTATTAATCAAATTTAACCTGGATCCTTATTATAGAACTAAAAAAATCACTTTGCTTAAGTGTACAGCCTAAAAACATGCATTTTTTTTAACTTTATTTTGTCTTTATTGTTACAATTATAGAGCAGAATGGCCATTAAAATAAAAATCAAAGTGATATTAAGGCTTGGTTGTTGCTGACACCATGTGGCCAAAGATTAGATGAACCGTTCAATTGTTTGCTTTGTTTGCCACTGACTCAGACACAATTTACAGACATGATTGATAGTGAAAATCCTTTTATGTCGTGTGCTGCATTCAGGTCTGGTGTGTCCAATCAGCCACGGGAGACGCTGACATAATGGAGAAGAGGAGCACAGCCTCACTTTCAGTCACCATCTGCACTTATCCTGAGGTAGAGACAGACCAGTTCCATTTTTTACCTGATTCAAATTTTTGTTTTGTGGTAAAACATTTTCATAAAGGGCACATTGTCTCTCTCATTACTCCACTTTTTTCACTTCACACCACTGTGGATTTAGGTCTCTGCAGACACCCAGAGGTGACCCGTTTTTGGTCTCCTAGCAAAGGCTACCAGAACTTTTTTTAAACTTTCCCACTATTTAAAGGAGATCATGTTTTTATTTCTAACGTTTCCATTTTCTTTGGAAGAGAAACAGATCCACAGCATCACAGATCCTCCCCTGTACTTAACAGCAGGCATGAATTGCTTTCCCCACATATTCAGCCTTTGTTTCTCCATAGCTCCCACCAAAGTGTTTGTTAGTTTAAGTTGATCTGTACAGTGCGCTCCATGCACAGAGCAACACAATGGGCTTTCCATCAAAAGACAAAAGTGATACTAGTTTTACGGAAAACAACGTTTCACAAATGGATATTATTTGTTAATTTGTTAGTTGATTTTTTTTTTTACCAGTTCCAGTGAAACTCCTAGTAGTGTCACTGTCAGTTTTTTAACATTTCTGATGGTAGGACAGCAAAGTTTAATTTATTTGTCTTCCTGTCATGCCTCCCAAACAATCAGTTGGCATGTACCAATCATACCATTTGTTTGCATGTAGTGTTGGGGCCTCTGGACTTTGCTGCAGTGAGGTTTTTTTATTTAGTTACTAAATAAAATAAATAACTTACTCTTTATACAGGTTATGTATATAAAAAAAGGTTATTTGTGTATATATGTTATTAAGAGGGTAACACAGCAGTCATTGAGATGTTTTTACTGTCTTTTCCATCCTACTCACAGTGCCAGCCAGAAAAATAAAAGTCATTCAACCTAGTGGCTGGTGAGTTAGTTAGTACAAATAAAGATATTACGAAAAGGCTATAGTTACTTTTATTTAGGTGTAATTATTAGGGGTGCCACTAATAGTGGTTCCACACTGCAAAAACGGATCTAAAAATAAGTAAAATGTTCTTAAAGTTAGTGTATTTATCCTTGATTTGAGCAGGTAAATAAGATTATCTGCCAACGGAATGAGTATTTTGACCCCTAAAATAGGATAATTAGATATCCTGCACTTAAAATAAGATGATGGAGATGAATTGTTCCTATTTTAAGTGCAAAAATCTTGTTCCATTGGCAAATCATCTTATTTACCTGCTCAAATCAAGGACAAATACATTAATTTTAAAGAATATTTTACTAATTTCTAGTTCCGATTTTGCAGTGCATTGATTTTGTGGAAAAAAGGAAAAAAATTAAAATCTGTCTATGCATTTTCTTATGTTGAATTTGTTCCACACTGAATTTTTTATTTTTTTTTATCATAGTTGAACTTTTCTACATTTTCCAGTGTAACAGAAAAGGAAATTCTTTCGAGGATACTTAACGTCTCCATCCGAGTTTCCAAGGAGTGTGGCGAGAGCCGACGAGCATGGATGCAAATTAAAAATGGCCGCCCTCTCTGCCACGTTCCTGTCCCTTCAGATCTTTGTGCTGAGCGGCGTGGTGGCCATGGTGACGTGTGCCGTGTTCCTGCGCCTGAACTCGCTGCTGAAGCTGGCCGTGCTGCTGCTGCTGGTCGCCGTCTACTCCTACCTCATCCACCTCGCCTTCGTCACGCTCGCATGTAACGACGTCCAGCACGGGTCAGGGTTCACTGCTGGCGTTTAACATTTTGTCAGTGATGCGGTCCGTTTGAGAGCAAGATGAGTTTGTAGATATTTTACTATTAATCCAACTTCCCACTTGTCGCTCTCCGGTATTTCAGATCCCACTATGTCAGGAGGAAAGGCATTTCCATTCTTCTCATGGCGATGTTTATTGTAGCTGTCTTCTACAATGGGCGACAGGTATTTACAAATGGATTACTTCCTCTGCTGGAACCATTCAATTTGTTTAATCTTCCAGCACACAGCTGAGTAAGCGTCCCCTTCATGTCTCCAACCAGCATTCCCGAGCGAATGGTGATGCCTCCTGCATCTTCTTGCTTTCCAGTGGGAGGCCACCGCCAGGCTGGACTTCCTGTGGCGTCTGCAGGCCCAGCAGGAGGTGGAGGACATGAGGGAGCTGCGAGAACACAACGAGTGTTTGCTGCACAACATCCTGCCCTCGCATGTCGCACAGCATTTCCTGGAGCGCAGCAGACACGATGAGGTAACGGTGACGTCTCTTTGAAGAGGCTGATCAGTCATTTGGTGGCTCATTCTGTGACCCAACAGCCGGGGTTAGTACTGAATGATAACCGTGCTGTTGATGCACCAGTCAGGCTTTTCCTGGCCGATACCAATATCAGGTTTTCTGTTAGGTCGGACCTGCTTGTTCCGATTCTGTCCACCTGTGACTTTCTTTTAATTATTATTATTATTCTAAGGGCTATACTTTCCCAGAGAAGTGGGGGAAACATGTGCAGCAGAAGCAGTACCTTTGAATCAAACAGAAAATGAAGGAATCATGACATTATTCTCATAATGTCATGAATATGGGATCATATTTCTCCAATTTTAGGTTCCCTTCATTGGCTTCCTGTTAAATCAAGAATAGAATTTAAAATTCTTCTTCTAACGTATAGAAGAAGTGAATGCTGCTTGTCGGGACTTTGATGCAATCAACTGGTTCCCTTATATAGGAAATTTTTGACCAATCTGTATAATATGATTGATTCTGACTTTATAAAGTGCCTTGAGATGACATGTTTCATGATTTGGCGCTATATCAATAAAATTTAATTGAATTGAATTAAGTTCCTAATCGTGAGATGTTCATGACACCCTAAAACATACATTGAAATATGCGTAACTTGAAATGCGTTGATGTGTTTAGACACCAAAAATGATGGGATGTCATAGTTTTGATGCGCTTAATTAATTTAAAAAAAAGCCAATCAGTGGGAAACCCGCCACTTCAAGTTTCTATCTGTTTAATGAGTGCATCTCTATTAATATATTTCTCATGATTGTCTCTGTAGGAGCTTTATTCTCAGTCCTACGATGAAGTGGGCGTTATGTTCGCTTCTGTTGTCGGGTTCGACGATTACGTTGAGCAGAAAGAGGTCAAACATGAAGGGGTGGACTGTCTCCGACTGTTGAATGAGATCATAGCCGGCTTCGATGAGGTGAGCTAGACGCAGAAGACTGCTGCATTACTGTGCTTCACTACTGTATGTATGGCAAAAAGATACATAAATACGTCATTATAAAGTATAGAAATCAGAGTTGTGAAAGTAGGAATCAAAGCAGTTGCTTCTTTGTCTACTTCTTCCAACAAGCTATTGGAGGAATCTTATTTCCATTATGTGGAGAAGATCAAGACAGTAGGAAGCTGCTACATGGCAGCGTCTGGTTTGGCTCCAAATAAACAGGTGAGATTGTACAGTTTCATGGTTTCACCTAAAAGAGAATCAGGAAACCAACTTCACGTGAACGAAGACTTTCTGTCTGTTTATAGTAAAACATGAGTTTTATTTAGCCTGAAAGTCATTTCCGTCTGCTTTTACAGGGAGTTAAATATTTTTTGGATAGTTGACTGATAATGCAAAATACCACATGGATGCGTTTTAATAATGCAAAAACTGGGCATACTAATTTACCTTCACTTTGTATTAGGGCTGGGCGATAAATCGATTTAATCGATTCATTCGAATTTACAGTTCTTTAAGATTTCATTTTTGGAAAAACTGGATTTTATTTTGCCAATACACTCATTGGGTTTCCATGAAGAGAACATCATGTGATGCTGAATATATGTTTAGGCAAAATTATTGTCAAAATATTGTTAAGTGGAAACTTTTTTTACCATAATACGAGGTACTTCATTTACTTATTTACTTTTTTTTTTTTAACTTAGTTTGAAGTTCACAAGTGCAGTGAAGCCTGTTCTTAGCTCAATGTGTAATACCACTATCAGCAAATGTTTTGTTATATTTTCATTGTTTATATTGGCACGGCTGCCATCTTGTTTTGCATGTTTCACAGCTTGTTTTTAGTTGCACTTTGAATCCAGGTCAACTCCCTGACGAAATGCTTGACATAAAAAGCAAGGTTTTAAAATAATTTCTTTAATTTCTTTTTATGAAACAAAAAGAAGAAAAAAAATAGATTAATCTGATTTGGTATGATAAAATCGGAGATTTATTTTTTAATCCATATCGCCCAGCCCTACTTTGTATATATACAACCCCGGTAATGTTTGGTTAGAAATTTATTAGCAAGTCCTTTCTAAAATCAGCTTTGGTGTGCATTGGAGATCATTGTCCTGTTGAAACATCCCAGTATGTACAACTTTACAACTTTATAGCTACTGATATGATGTGAGGAGTTTATGCCATGAACTTTATGCAATGCACCAGCACCAATGCCAGTGAAGAAAGCCCTCAATGGGATGCCACCTCTGCCATGCTTCTTAAGGTGGTGGTAGCCAAACCCTAACTTGACTCATCTAAGCATTCTTCTTGTAATGGAGACCAAACAGCTCAATCTTTGTCTCCTCTTATGGCATACAACATTTCTTTAAAGGTATTTGATTGGACCATTTGGGCAGATGGAAAATTTTAGTCAAGACTGAAGAGGTCGATCCTGGATCAGGCGCTTCATTCTTGGTTGGCACCCTCTCTCCGTCTATGCTGACGTTAAGCTGACTGCACTGTGGATCCTGGTGTTCCAGCAGCTTCCAGTTTAGGATATTCTTTAGCCATAGTGGTTCCTGGATTGTTCTTGAACATCCTAATAATTTTTCATTCATCTAGTAGGGACATTTCGAATCAGATGTTGCAGTCAGACCATGAAAGTTGGAATGGATTATTTATTTTTTTATCATTGACTCTATATATGATGTATTTTGAGTCTATCCACCTCCTTCAATAAAAATGGTTAAATACATTATCAAACTATGAGTGTGTGTAAGCTCTTTTTAGTGAACTATCCAACTTTTCATATTAGATGAAACTTTTTTCTTCTGGCCCATGACTTGATTTCACAGGCCAGTATCAAACTGTCCACCTGTATTTCTTTCTAGGGATCCGTGGATGAGTGGAATCACCTGAGTGAGCTGGTGCTGTTTGCTTTGGCGATGCAGGAGGTCTTAAGAGAGATAAATAACTACTCTGCCCAAAACTTTGAGCTCCGTGTGGGTAAGTGACTGAGCTCTGAGATGTCGCTCCTTTCGTATTCACTGGAACCCCTGGGAGAGACTGTGAGGAAATCCCCAAAATGAATTTATCTTTTCCAAGACTAAAAAAAAAAATTTAATCAGAAGGCTTTGTGGGGAAATTGTTTTTTCTTTATTTAGTCAAGTCACCGAGGTTCCCCTGTACCTCTCTGACTTGCTTCAACCTTATTATTCTCCTAGGATCCTTAGATGAGGTGACCAGCTTCTCTTGGTTGGACCAAAAACTAGGCTGGAGCTTTGATAGGTTCAGGACATTTTAGCCGTGGTCCCAAAATTATGGAGCAAGTTGCCATTAAATATTAGGCAGGCTTATTTCCTTGTTGTTTTCAAGCATTTCTTAAAAGCACACTTATTTTCAGTGGCTTTTTAAGCAGTGGGAATCGGTTAATTGTTGTTTCTCTTTCATTTTCCTACAGTCTCTTTTTTATTATTTTTGATCTGTTTTAGTACTGTGCTGCACTTTGATTAAACAAATAGTTTTTCAAATGTGCTTTTGAAGTAAAAAAAAAAAAAAATGGATTTTGACTTGATTTAACACCCACTTTCCTCTAATAATATTTCCTCTCTTGTGGTCTCTTCTCTTCTCTTCTGCTCACTCCAAAGGTTTTCTATAGGATTTAGGCCCGGGTATTGAGATGGTTCTGGAAGATGGCTTATTGTTTGTAGGTCAAACTTGTTTAGCTAAATGTTTTTTGGCATCAGTGTCCAGCTGAAAGACCAAGTGATGACCCATTTTTACTTTTCAGAGGACACCAGATTTCTATTAAAACTGTCCAATGTCCAAGGGAGGGTAATTTAGTTGTTTAGGAGATAATACAACTAAATCGCCTCTGTGCCAACAGACGCGATGTCCTGTGGCGAGGTCTTTTTGGCACAAACCTAAAACTGAACGTCTAATCGACATTGGACTCTTCCAGGCATTGCCCATGGGCCGGTGATTGCAGGGGTGATCGGTGCCACCAAGCCCCAGTATGATATCTGGGGATCGACGGTGAACCTGGCCAGTCGCATGGACAGCACAGGTGTGAGCGGCCGCATCCAAGTCCCGGAGGCCACCCGCAAGATCCTGTCCGAATGGGGCTTCGTCCTTGAACTTCGAGGAGAAATATTCATTAAGGGGGTGAGATTCTGTGAACCCTGGAGATAGTAATACTTTTAAAAGTTAGATTTACGTATGATATTTCAATTCCCAGTAAGAACTTTATAAAAGTGGTGTCCATACAACTTTTCTTTTAGGTTTTTGCACTTTACAAACACAAACTTAATTTTATTTTGGGGGGATTTTGTTGGATAAACCAACAAAAAGTAGACCAAGATGCTTGGGTTTAATTATTTTTATATAGAAACTCTAAAATGTGTCATGTATATATTTTCAGCCCTCCTCAGTTGGAACTTGTTGCTGCAGTTACAGCTGCATTTTTCTAAGTATGCTTCTACCATCTTTGCGTGTCTAGACTGAAATTATCGTCCATTCTTCTGTAGAAATTGGTTAAACTTGGCCAGACTGGATGGGCGGTGTACGTGAACAATGGTTTAGTTCAGTCTTGCAAGACATGGTTAACTAGATTTAGGTCTGAACTTTGTATGAATGCAATTCATTAAACTGCCTTGGCTGTGACTTAAAGAGGATCCTTTATGTTTTATTTCCCCTCTATACTTTAGGTAAGCGAGTGCCGGGGGAAAGTTCGTACATATTTAATCAGCACCATCCGCAGTAAGAGGGCCTCTGTTGGAGCAGAGAGGGGGCCAGGGGGCCGTGGGGGAGGTCGTATGACCCTGGCCGGAGTGGTGCATGGTCTCGTCCAGGCCAGGCACAAGGAGAAGTTGAGAGAGGCCAATGGGAACTTTTGTCTAACTCCCCGCAAACTGCCATGCTGACGGCTGCATGCAGTTATGGTCTGCAAATACTGTTCCTCCAGGTTTACAGGACAGAGCCAAAGTTTGCCAAAAACCCTTGTTCTGCTTTCGTCTGTGTCATCCTGACTGGGAAGACCTCTCTGACTTCTCCAGCTATGTAGCAAAGGTTCAGAGCGGACTATGAACATTGCTTTGAGATGAACTTGAGGGATTTGATATTTTTCTTGATGCCATTTTGTGTGGTTAATGAAAAGCCATATGTTGTCACATTTTTTTGGAACGACACTCTGGTAAGATGACAGACTTTTATACCAAAACACAGAATACCTCTATAAAACCAGCTGAAATGGCCTAAGCTATGAAATATATATTTACTTCATTGTCCTCTGCCCATTTAGTGTTACAGTAAAGATGTATTTATACGTGCATTATCTGCTGCTTGGTTTCTTGTTTTTTGTATCTATTAAAAGTTCTCATGTTACTCTTCTCCTCTTGTAATATAAGTGAATACACATTTTACTGGTCTTTATGCAAAAGAAAGAAATTGTCTATTCCTTTTACAGATACCCATTTTTTTAAAGAGATTTCATCCAATAAAATAGCCCAAAACAAATGGGCATTTATTTAACTATAATTACATTATTAATTTGCTCTGAATGTATAATGTAGTACTATTTCGCTGTTCTTATTAAAATTACACTCATTGTTTATCTATATTCTACTTCCAAGTTAGTATCAGTGTCAAATGTTCCCTCATGTGGAAATTATCTCTGGCTTCCTCAACAAAACTGACTTAATTTAAGTAAGACTCCTGTGAAACCTTTACATTTTTTTTATTTTTATTTTTTTTAAGAGATCTGTTGATTATCAACACAAATAAACCTAAAGAGGTAAGAAGCTCTGTATTTTCTACTTTGGGAAACAGTGATTTCAACCCAACACACGTGCCGCATGATCGATTTTTCTGCACTCTAGTAGTCATGGCTGGATCTATCGCGGGGTTCGGTGGCGATCTTCTATTCAGGTTGATGGCTCACTCGCTGGTATGAATGAATTTTTAAATTTTAGTGTCCTGTCACCTCTATATAATGCCTGTAAAATACGACAACAGATAATGAATTAAGGACCCAAGGTGTAGATTAGCTCTTAATTTTTTATATATATACATTTGGGTGAGAGATGTGAAACAGCATAAAAAATATTATTTAGGAAACAAAACAAAATATGTAGAATAAATAAAATGTCAATGAAAGAACAGATTATCTAAAATATAAAGAAATAGAAACAAAGAGAAGGAAACCCAATAAATGTGAAACTATGCAAACTACATTAAACCCCTACAACCACAAAGAATAGAATAGAATAGAATAGAATTCAACTTTATTGCCATTGCACTGTCACAAGTACAAGGCAACGAAATGTGGTTTGCGTCTATCCAGAAGTGCTATACAGGATATAAATATTATTTATAAGTGTATGTGTAAGTAAAAAGTAATAGTAGGGGACTACAAAATGTTGTGTATAAATATAAACATAGGAGCTATATGCACAGATTATACAGAATGCACAGGAATGTTATGAAAAGGATTATATATGTATTAGCGGGTTTATAATACAAGATAAATAATGGCAGATAAGATTTACAGAATCTATACAGAAGATTCTCAATATAAAAACATTTAACAACATGCAAAACAAAATCTGCATTTGTACATAGCCCCTTCACTAGGATAGTCCTAGATAAAATTAAATGCAATCTTTAGTAGTAACCTAATTACCATAGTGTAATCAGGTGTAGTTTTACCTCAGTATAAATACTGCTTTTATCTGAATACCTTAAATGCTGTAATATAGAATAATATTGAACAGCCAGTGTCAGAGGTTTTCAAAGCATTGAACCTCTGACAGAACATCTTTTGAATGAAAGAACAGCCTTAATCAAAACAGCAGCCGGGAAGAGCCGAGGTAACTCTGGAGGAGCTGCAGAGATCAATGGCTCATATGCGAGAATCTGCTGAACCCTGTCAAGGTGTGTTCACACCAAACATGATCAAGGTGGAAAATTTTGCCTTGATCACCTGTCGTTAGCCGCTTGACATTTCACCTCTCTCTTTCACACAAACAATCCACGCTGAAAATGCAGCCATTTTTCCCCTCATCAAATAGGAGGCATGTCTAGGCAGTAAAAGGCTTGAGTCTAGGTTAGAGGTTCATTAAATACGGTTCATCATTGTCCCAACAGGACAATAACCCTAAACAGACAAAGAAAACTGCAACGAAATGATTAAGCTCAAGTGTTAGCATGGCCCAGTTAAAGGCCAAATATATATAATAAGATAAGATAAGATAAGATAAGATAAGATAGTCTTTATTGATCTCACAATGGAGAAATTCACTCGTCACATCGGCTCATACAAGAAGGTGCAGAGTAGGGAAGGTGCATTCAGTTATATACAGTGAATCTTCATATATACAATGGATCAATACCAAAAAATACAAAAAAGGAAATAGGAATGGGCATATGATGTCTCATTTACATTCTTAGTGGTCTATATATATATATATATATATATATATATATATATATATATATATATATATATATATATATACACACACACACACATATATATATATATATATATATATATATATATATAAACATATCTATATACTTAAATATATACATATATCTATGCGCCTACATACATACGTACCTACGCGTATATATGTGCATATACATTGTATACATTTGTACATACATACATACATGTGTACTGACTTATGTTCAGGTGTTGATAGCAGCAGAAGTCACTACATCAGGATTATTGCACGGGTTGTAGTACAGTGTATTAATTAGGTTATTGCACATTAGTTATTGCACATTACTTATTACAGTTATGGTCAAAAACATGAAAAAAGTTTGACAGTGTGTGCAGTTGGATTACTTCGTCGCATAAACCTAATGATGTAAAATCGTAGGACGTTTCAAACATGATGTTTCATAATATGTAAAACAAGAAAAAAAAATACAAAAACTGGAAGAAAGAGAAAAAAAAACCAGCACGTTTCTGCAAATCTGCTCAGAGTGAGACCTCTTCGCGCACTTCTCCTCTCTCCGTGGAGGCACGCGGGCTTGTCTGGCTGCTCCGCCTGGTGATTGTTGGTGTCCTCCAGCCGGGGGAGGAAAAGTTGCTCTCTCTCTCACCGCCGCTCTTCGCTTTCTTTCTTTCGCTTCGTCGCGGAACCATGGCGGACAACCAGGAGGAGAAGCTCTACACGGCGGAGTACGCCAAAAGCGGCCGCGCTTCCTGCAAAAAATGCAAAGAAAGCATCGCCAAAGACTCGCTGAGGATGGCCATCATGGTGCAGGTGAGCTGGCGACGTCTCGATTCCTCCGAAGAAAGCCGCCCCCCCCCTGCTCGGACGGCCTGGCTGTTTTAATGTGGCTGGTTGTGCACGCATGGAGTCATTGTGGAGCTGTTGCACAGCTAGAAAGGGTCTGATTGGGGAAAGTGGGTTTCTAGTTGCGCTGGACGAGGCCCTGCTTAGCATGTGAAAGGCTTACACTGGGGTGCTGCTCACAAAGAGCCGCTTAGCTTCTCTGCATTATTGCCTTTAAATGTGTATTTAGGGAAGCTGGTTATGAATCAGATATGCACCGATTCAACCAGTTCAGATTGTATATTAGCTGCAGCTGCAGCTTCTTTCCTCCATGGATGAAGAGTTGAGGCTAAAAGCTGCATGTGAGGCTCCCAGCCTCCTGATTCATGGCCCGTGGAGCAGCTCCAGCTTTTTCAGGTCAGGATTTTTTTTATTTATTTTTTTTAGTCCAGATCCAATTAACCCTCCTGTTATGTTACGGGTCAAATTGACCCGTTTTAAAGTTTGAAGATCTAGGAAAAATAGTTAAAAGTATTTTTTCAGCATGAAACTTCTTCTGCTTGCCTTAAATAGTGTAATCAACATATAATATGAAAATGATTCATCTCACATATTTGCAACCACCCCCTGCATGTTTATATCACATAGATACTGTTCGGGTCAATTTGACCCAGCAGTCAAACTGGAGGTAAAAGGGTGTCAGAAATGCAACTGTGAGACATGTTTCACCCCAATCTCACTCACACACACACACACACACACACACACACACACACACACACACACACACACACACACACACACACACAGGATGAAAGGCTGGTGGCATTCAGAGGTCGCTGCCCATTTAGGCAATACATGCCTTCCAAACCAGCTAAATATGGGATAAAAATCTGGGCAGCATGTGATGCAAACACCAGCTATGCATTGAACATGCAGGTTTACACTGGAAAGCTGGTTGGAGGAGCCCCAGAGAAGAATCAGGGCACAAGGGTCATGCTCGACATGGCACAGGGTCTCAGGGGACAGAACATAACCTGTGACAAACTACAACTTGTGCCAGGAGCTTCTAAAGAGAAAGCTCACAATGGTCGAAACTGTCCGAAAGAACAGGGCTGAACTCCATGCTGAGCTGCTGGTAATCAAGGACAGGGCCCCTCAATCTTCCATGTTTGCCTTCACAGACACCACAGCCCTAGTGTCTTACTGCCCCAAAAAGTCAAAAAATGTTGAGCTCATGAGCACTCTGCACAAAAATGCTGAAATCATCACAAGAGAGGACCAGAAACCAAGCATGATCCTTGATTACAATGCCACCAAAGGGGGGTAGACAACTTAGACAAAGTAACAGGGTCCTACAGCACCAAACGGATGACTGCGCGCTGGCCATTGGTCATCTTTTATAACATGATCGATGTATCAGCCTACTATGCATTTATCATCGGGACGGAGATATTTCCTGATTGGAATGTGTCAAAGCTGTACAAGAGGCGCATCTTTCTCGAGGAGCCGGGGAAGGAGCTTGTGACACCGCACATCCAACGTAGGCAGCACCTGCCAAGGACCCCAGCCGCTGCAGCCACAGTGAGGGAGATCCAGGAGAGGACTGCATCAAGTACACCAATGCGTGAGGTAAGTAAGTAATTTTGTGTGTGTGTGTGTTTGTGCATGTGTGTGTATAAGTGTATGAGAGTGAGCTATGTGTGTCTTGGGATCAGCAAAAAGACACCATAGTAAAGTAATCATGGTCCTCTTGTTTATAGGTTGCTGCTGAGGGGAAAAGAAAGAGGAAGAGGAGCCAGGTCTGCAGGCCATCTGACGATGTCAAGACAAGCATGACCTGCGCGAAATGTGCAAAATTCATTAGCACGAAGCACAGTGTTATGACATGTCACTCGTGTGTTGTGTAGATGTACAGACAAACAGACAGACACACACACACATACACCTTGTTCATATTGCAATTGCTTGTTTGTTGTATTGTATTGCGATTTTGTTCATTTCTGGTTCACAAACAGTGCATGCATGTAAAACAAAATTTAAATGTTAAGTTTCAATGTTGTGTAAAACTATTGTGTTTTATATGTTGGTCTTTCAAAAGAAATAAAGTGGTGAAACATTAAAAAAAGTTTGAACATGCTGTTTTTTTTTAAAAAAACGAGTGAATTATCATAACTGGATCATTACCTGTTAAAGGGTAAGGAACACCATTGCACTAAATATTGATAGAATAGTTAGTAATGGAGTTAGTAATGAAATATTAACAATGCTTGTAAGGATTTTTTTTGGTTTCAGACATCTTTTGGATAATTAAACATGCACCGGGTCAAATTGACCCGCGAACAGCATTGCTGTTCCTAACAAATGAACATAACAGGAGGGTTAAGTGAGTCGTTGCTTTCAGCCAGAGTCGGTTTGATCACCTGATTGATGCTGATAATGTTAAATGAGGAGCACTGGTCATCAAAAATGAACTCATCTTTATTCTAGCAGCAGTTCAGGCAACTTTAAATTAATTCCTCCTCACCGATTGGCTCTGCAGCTCCAGCTTCTGGTTAGAAAATTACACGTTTGAGTTATTGTTACTACTTTTATTTCTTACGATTCTTATCAGTAAATTTATTTATTTTTGTTCTTTTAGGTTAATTTGTTTACACAAGTTATTGTGTAATCTAAGGTTTTCAGTTCTTGCTCGAAGAAGTACGAATAACATTTTTAATTTCCTCTGTAATTACGTTTTACAGTAATTGCTGGTCCTCACTTTTGATTAAATTGAATTTGATTGAAGTCTGTATTTAATTAATGTCATCTTCCTTCGTCAGCTTAAATGAAAAGGGCTAATAATCTTAAAATTTAACTCTTGTGAATAATGTGAAACTAAAATGTTTGTTTAAAAAAAAGCACTTTTTTTAACTGTTAAAAAATAGGTTTATTTATTGGTGCAATTTTGTCCAAATGTTTACTTTAAAAAAAAAAGTTGGGTTAAAATGTTTCAATTCTCAACATTATGAATTAATCAAATAGTAAGTGAAACAAAATTTGGCAGGTTTAAAGCATAAGCTTTTCGGACGCACTGATTTAAAACGTGTGCCGGCACCAATATTTTATATGTCGGATATTGATATCGGGCCACATTTCGTTAACCTGACTGACCAGATGGGTTTTATTCAGCAGAGCTCCTCACATCCGTCTGGGATCGCTCCATAGGAGATGTGTTTCAGAAGGAGGGACCTCATCAAAAATCCTCGCATATGATTGGATAAACCACATGTCAGTCATCTTTACTGACGTGCTACTTCAACCGCTTCGTTCTCTGGTGTTCTTTTAAAGGGTTAATACTCGTTAAATTGGACAACACTGCTCAAAATAGCAGCTTCAGTTAGGGCCGGACGATTAAAAAAAAAAAAAAAGCATATCAATAAAATAGAAATCATATTGACCCATAGCCATAATTATCAACAAATTCTACACATATATTTTAAGTACAGCCCTGGACATTTTATGCAGCTGCTTTGCGACTTATTATTAGATAAAGAACACACACACAATGAATTAAAACTCAGCCCTTTATTCAAGCAACTTTTTACCAAAACTGCAAGTTTAAAAAAAAAAAAAAAAAAACGCGCTTCAACTGTTTAAAGGGGGCGGAGCTTGGTGACGGAGCGTTCCTGGGTCTGCATTTGTGATTGGTTGGGAGGATGTAGAGACGAGTATTAACTTACAGGATAGGCTAGAATGGAAAAAGGAAAACTGTCCTTCTATTGAGGTTTTTGTTGACCTGTTTTTTCTATTATCAATATACGTCTGTCGATCAATATATATTATTGAAATATCATCCAGCCCTAGCTTCGATGATACCGCAGATCTCTCTAATGAAAACCGGGGACGTCTGTGATTCTGCTAAGCGGAATACTCCATCATGATGCACTGAAATCGGGGACATGTCATCCAAAACGGGGAATCGGGGACGTCTGGTCACCCTCGCCTCCTCGCTGGGAGCCGTGATTGTTGTCTGGATCCAAACAGTCGCTTCTCTGATACGTCACGTCTACAAAAATCCCGCCCAGCGATCCTGATTGGCTCATCCGTTTTATGTGGTATTGAAATCCCTCCCTATGGCAGCGAGTCCAGATGGACGTGTGGAGCTCAGCAGAACTACATGCATCTGGCGAGAATCAGGTTATCGTGTCATATCAGTGCATCCCAACATTTTTATCCAAACTTTCCCCATTTAAGCTGCAATATGCAACAGTTAAGTTAAGCTATCTGTAAAAAGATTATATTTTTGTATTCATTTCAAACTATATAAAAAAATTATAATTATAATTTATTACAATTATAATTTCCGACTGATTCCTTATTAGGAAAGCAAAAGATTGATTTAAAAAGATAATTCAAAGGACACAATGTTTACTACAGTCAGCAAATCAAAAGGTAGTCAATGCCTTCCCATGTTAAGTTTCACTATTAAAGCTCCAATAGGAAACTGTTGGAAGAAAGATCTTCTAGTTATTATAGTTTTATTTAGTGCAGAGGCGCTGTAAATAATTCACAGCGTCTCTTTGTTTCTTTCAATTAAAAATACAAAATATTTAACAATAAATGACTGAGTGTGACGTAGTCGGCGCGCCTCTCATAGTTGTGTTTTCCAGATAAAAAGCCGGATGGGGATTTGGATTTGAGTGGTTATGCAAATAAAACACCAAAAATCCTTCGGTATGTTTGACACTTTTGAAGCCCTTTTAAACAAAAACGCAGATGAATATAAACCTATACGGCTAGACGCGTCTCTGTTGAACCGTTTAGGTGTTTAATAAAACGGGCGGCTTTTTAAATCTCCTAGGAGAAAACCCAATCCGTCCGTTTGATTGCTTTTACACCTCGTATATCCCTGGCCGGTTATGTCTCGCCACTGAATCGTCAGCATAATGATGCTAGGGCTGGGTGATTAATCGATTTAATCGATTAATTCGAATTTACAATTCTTTAAGATTTCATTTTTGGAAAATCTGGATTTTATTTTGCCAATACACTCATTGGGTTTCCATGAAGAGAACAGCATGTGATGCTGAATATATGTTTAGGCAAATGTATCGTCAAAATATTGTTAAGTAGAAACTTTGTTTTACCATAATATGAGGTACTTCATTTACTTATTTACTTTTTTTTAAACTTAGTTTGAAGTTCACAAGTGCAGTGAAGCCTGTTCTTAGCTCAATGTGTAATACCACTAGCAGCAAATGTTTTGTTATATTTTCATTGTTTATAATGGCACTGCTGCCATCTTGTTTTACGAGCATGTTTCACAGCTTGTTTTTAGTTGCATTTTGAATTCAGGTCAACTCCCTGACGAAATGCTTGACATAAAAAGCAAGGTTTTAAAATAATTTCTTTAATTTCTTTTTATGAAACGAAAAGGAGGAAAAAAATCGATTAATCGGATTTGGTATGATAAAGTCGGAGATTTATTTTTTAATCCATATCGCCCAGCCCTAAATGATGCTCAACACCGCTGCCTCTGACGTTTGCTGTCGCTTCGCTCTGTTGTGCCTGTCTGTCCCCCAGTCGCCCATGTTCGATGGCAAGGTCCCCCACTGGCACCATTTCTCCTGCTTCTGGCTGCGAGCGGCGGCTCAGTCCCCGGCCGACATCGCCGGCTTTTCCGACCTCCGCTGGGAGGACCAAGAAAAGGTGAAAAAGGCCATCGAGAGCGGCGGAGCCGTCGGGATAGGTCAGTGCTCAGTTTGAGTCTCTGTAGACTCATGTTAGGCTGTTTGGTCTGTGAAGGTCTTGTTAAATTAACATTTTTTATTTTTATTTAATGAGCACAGATTAGAGCCATGTGGAAAACCAAACATCCTCTGCTGGCTTGTTTGTCCTGATAATTAATGTTTTTTTTCTACATATACTGAGTTAATTGGTTTGGAAAATTTTCTTTTTTTTTGCAGGGAAGGGCAATCAGAAGAGTGCAGCTAAAGGAGAGAAGACGCTGAACGACTTTGCCGTGGAGTACGCCAAGTCCAACCGCAGCACGTGCAAAGGCTGCGAGCAGAAAATAGAAAAGGTTTGCCCACGCCGCATTTAGTCGCTCCGCGGGGAGTTTTTTTTTTTGTTTTTTTTCTTTGTCACACGAGTGAAAAAAACCCTCTGGTTGCTCTCGTTCAGGACCAGATCCGCGTGTCCAAGAAGACCGTGGACCCGGAGAAGCCTCAGCTGGGCCTGATCGACCGCTGGTACCACACGGCGTGCTTCGTGGGCCGCCGGGAGGAGCTGGTCTTCAGGCCGGAGTACAGCGCCGCCCAGCTGAAGGGGTTCGCCGCGCTGCGTGCCGAAGACCAGGAGGAGCTGAAGAAGAGGCTGCCCGCCGTCAAAGCCGAGGGGTGAGAGAAACCAAACGGTCCCCACGCAGTCTGGAGGAGCTGGAGTTAAAGTATTTAAATCATTTATGGGAAAATGTCAGTATGTACAGAATTTTACTCCCTGTCCTGTTTTCAACATTGTACATTTCTAAAGTGCTGAAGTTTCCGTTCAGCTCTCATCCCTCAGTCCCTCCATCCATTAGGGCTGAACAATTAATCGCATTTTCAATATAATCGCGATTTAAAAAAAACACAATTTTCAAATGGCAGAGTCTGCAATTTTTGGCTATGTAACAATCAGGGAATTAGACGCGTCCATTAGGTGTTGATAAAATGTTTGAAGTGGATTTGCCTCCACATGGAAGGGAAGACAGTTGCAGCAGTAAAATAATCAAATTTTATTACTTGTTTTAGAGTTTATATAATCATACATAGAATTAAGTACTGGTCAATCAGTTTAATACATATACTTGCTTGTTGGTTGCACTTTGTTCTTTATGTTCAACAAGGATTGATGTCCAAATCAACTAAAAGCTTTTCTCTTGAATAATATTCTGATTAATAGAAACATTAAAAGTTCTAGTTTTAAATAGTCCTTGTTTACAAACATCTTTATTTAGAGGCCATTTTTGTTGCTTGTGGTTAATGCAGAGAAAAGTCAAAATTGCAATTTTGGTTGAAATATATTGTAGGCAGAACGCAATAATTTCTGCACCGAGTTTAGATGCTGTGGGTCTTTTAGCAACTAATCCACATGTGTATATTTTGAAACACATGATAAATTAAACTGGAAAAAAATTGCATTAAATTGCAATATTAAGAAAAAAAATCGCAATTAGATTATTTTCCAAAATCATTCAGCCCTACCATCCATCCAGATTTTTTTTTTTTTAATTATTAAACCTTTATTTAACCAGGAAACAGACCCATTGAAAACAAGACCTCTTTTCCCAGGGTGACCTGGCAGCCAGCAACACACGTCATAGCGGACAAAACACATAGAAGACGAATTGAGAACATAAAGTACGAGTAAAATCGACTATTAAAATGCAGGAATTGTAATTTCTGGAGCAACTTTAGAATTCAACGCAGCAATAAATTAAGATTTAAAGACGCAGCAGGCTTTGAGGGTCCCCGTTGTCGGGTTCTCAGGATGAGGCGGAAGAACCTCGGCGAAACGAGTTCTCACCGTCCCAGCTCAGATTGGAGGCACTTCCAAGCAGATGGAGCAGAGAAACAGAATGATTTCTTTAATTTTTAAATCTAAACACGTGCAAAATGTCCTGAGGCATAACAGCTTTCAGTTCTTAAGAGAAAAGAACATAAATAAGTTAGAACCAGGCCAATAGGAACCCTGTAAACCAGGATCATCAGCCTTCTCCTGAAATACCTAATAATTATATTTTATAGTTTGTCATTTTTCATTTGGAAAGCAGGATTATACGCAGGTCCGATATTCTCGCGGCTCACTAGCTCGCCCCGGCGCCCGCTTCCTCTCCGTCGGTCGCGTTGGTCCCCTCTCCGTCCCGCAGCGTCCTGCAGCAGAGGAAAATGGCCTTGAACGTGTCTCTGAAAGGCGTCATGGTGTACGCGTAGAGGAACGGGTTGACGGCGGAGTTGGCGTGCGACAGGATGATGGCGGCGAGCAGCAGCTCCAGCGGCACGGGGCACCGCGGACACAGCAGCAGGAAGCAGTTGATGACGTGGAGCGGGACCCAGCAGACCGTGAAGAGGAACAGGACCAGGAAGAGGGACGTGGCCGTCTTCACCTCCCGCCGCATGCTGGCCGCCGCCCCCCCGCCCGCCCGGCCGCGCCGCTCCGCCCCGGTGCGCCGCGCCTGCCGCTTGACGGCGGCGAAGATCTGCGCGTAGATGAGGAACATGACCACCAGGGGCGCCAGCACGCAGGCGAAGAAGTTGAAGTAGACCATGTAGGTCATGTCCACCACCAGGACGAAGAAGCAGTAGGCGGCGGGCGCCGTCTTGCGCCAGCCCATGAGAGGCACCAGCCCGATGAGGAAGGCCAGCAGCCAGGTGGCGAGGATCACCAGGACGGCGTTGCGGGGCGTCATGAGCGCCCGGTAGCGGAAGGGCATGAAGATGGCGACGTAGCGCTCCACGGCCACGGCCAGCAGGCTGAAGATGGAGCTCTGCGTGAACATTATCAGGACGCTGAGCATGAGGACGCACAGGTAGAGGTTGTGGCGCGGCAGGCCGGCGTCCGTCAGGATGGCGCAGGGGATGGCGATGGCGCCCACGCAGACGTCGGCCACCGCCAGCGACACCAGGAAGTAGTTGGTGACCGTGCGCAGTTTGCGGTTGAGCGCCACGGCGGCGCAGACCAGCAGGTTCCCCAGAGTGGACAGGAGGGCGATGATGAGCTCGGCCGTCACGTACGGCACGTTGGGGGAAAGCGACGCGTCGGCGGCGGGAGCTGGTGGAGATGAGGAGAAGGTTGTGGAGTTCAGGGGGTCCGGGGTTGAGCTGGTGCTCCGTTGGAGGTCTGGGAGGTACGGCGAAGCAGGCGGGTTCTCCATGGTTCTCCTAAGAAGGGAGAGGATTGATCGACCTGGTTTAGCGGGTTAAGTCTCACTCAGACAGAAACAGTGCCTAAAGGTGTCGCCTCAGACCAACTAGGGCTGAACAATTAATCACATTTTCAATATAATCGTGATTTAAAATAACGCAATTTCCAAATCGCAGAGGTCTGCAATTTTTGGCTATGTAACAATTAGGGAATTAGAGACGTCCATTAGGTGTTGGTAAAATGTTTGAAGTGGGTTTGCCTCCACATGGAAGGGAAGACAGTTGCAGCAGTGAGATAATCTATTTTTATTACTTCTTTTAGAGTTTATATAATCATACATAGCATTAAGTACAGGTCAATCAGTTTAATACAGAGACTTGCTTGTTGGTTGGACTTTATGTTCAACAAGGATTGATGTCCAATTCAATTAAAAGCTGTTCTCTTGAATAATATTCTGATTATTAGAAACATTAAAAGTTCTAGTTTTAAATAGTCCTTGTTTACAAACATCTTTATTTAGAGGCCATTTTTGTTGCTTGTGGTTAACGCAGAGAAAAGTCAAAATTGCAATTTTGATTGAAATATATTGTAGGCAGAACGCAATAATTTCTGCTCTGAGTTTAGATGCTGTGGGTCTTTTAGCAACTAATCCACATGTATATATTTTGAAACACATGATAAATTAAACTGGAAAAAAAATTGCGTTAAATCACAATATTAAGAAAAAAAAATCGCAATTAGATTATTTTACAAAATCGTTCAGCCCTAAGACCAACACAACGTAGCACATCATAGTGAAGCAGACAGAAGGGATGCATGGTGTTCAACAAGTATGTCTTCATTCTCTGAGTCGATACTTTGTCCCTGCAATTACCGCAGCCGGTCCTTTACCGTCTGTCTCTACAAGCTTTTCACGTTTATCTCTCACATTTTGATCCCTGGTCTTTGCATAACAGCTGAAGTTCAATCTGCCAGGGACGGAGAGCATCTGTGAACATCAGTTTTTAAGTCCTGCAAAGCAAATCCCAATTTAATTTAGCGCCAAGTCATTCTAACACATGAAACTGCTCCGATCAAACCATTTAATTGTAGATCAGGCTGCATGTCTAGGGTTGTTTTTCTGCTTAAAGTTGAGTCTTTTGCAGCTTCTAACAGGTTTTATTTCAGGATGACTCTGTTTTCTTTTTTTTTACCTCCATCCAGCTTCCTGGTCTTTGCTGGAGAAAAGCATCCCCACAATAATGTAATCATCATTTAACTAGAAAACCTTCTATTGTATGTTTGCCCTACCTGCCTAGTAGCTAGCGGCCAGAAGTAAAAAATTTTTAGCTTCTCCTTAGCCGTCCTGGCACAAGTCGATAAAAGCCACATTTGTGACGTGCACGTCTACAATTGTCCTGTTAACAGATTCTCACACATTAGCTGTGAATCTCTGCAGCTCCTCCAAGGTTAGCATCAGTCCCTTAGCCGCTTCTCCTTGGTTGGCTGCAGTTGTCATAATCTTTGTTTTTTTAGATGAAGGCTCGAACTGCTCTCTATCCCGGCTTTAAACTTTCACACAACTTTCTCACTGACCTGCCTGCCGGGGTCCTTCGTCTTCACGCCGCTGCGTGTTCCTCGATGTTCTCCAGCAAACCTCGGAGCCCTGCATGGAACGGCTACGTTCAAACGGAGCAATAATGATTTATGCCTTCTGAGGTTCATCCATGGCTGGTTTGGGATGTAACAGTAAAAGGAGTTCAAAACAAATGCATGACACACTTTTCCAGATATAATTTGTTAAAAAAACAAAAAAACAATTTCTTTTTAACTCTTTTTGTTCCAAAAAAAGGTTTAAAAAGAAAACAAAAAACAATTGGACTTATACACAAGAAAAAGTGACCTAAAGGCTGGTTCACACGGCAGTATTTTTAGCTTGAATTTCACCCGATTATCGGCGTGTCTCTTAAAATAATCTTAAAATATATTCCTGCCGTGTGTTAAGAGATTGGATCCACTCGGTGGAACGTCGGGACCACTGCAACATCAAATTGGGGATATTCAACACGTTGGATTGTAGAAAAAAAAACTGTCCTCCATTTCACAGTGCAGCAAGTGTAGAGCCCCCCTGGTCGTGATGTCTCCGCTTCTTTAATGCCTTTTCTTTTTATGTTTTTTCTCTTGTTAAAATTAGTCCACAACTATCACCTTTATTCTCCCCCATCGTCCATGCTTATTTACTCTGAACTCACGTTTGATCTTAAGAGGATTTACAAAATTTCCCGTCTGACATCTGAACGATCCCGAGTGAAATCTGACCGGACACCACACACTGTACGGACAAACATGCTTTATTTAAGATTTTCTATCGTTACATGTGATGTCTGTCAGGCTTTGAAAATGAGCCGACTATTTTAAAATCCTGCCATGTGAACCAGCCTTAAAAGTAAGTAACATTTTCTTGGAATTAAGTGTATTTTTCCTTAATTTAAGCAGATAAATAAGACTATTTACCAATGGAATAAGATTTTTGCACTTAAAATAGGACATTTCATCTCCATCTTGTTTAAAGAGCAGGATATCTAATTATCTTATTTTAGGGGTAATAATACTCATTCCATTAGAAAATAGTCTTATTTACCTGCTCATATCAAGGAAAATACATTCATTTAAAAAAAATAAAATAAATACTTACTTTTAATTCCCTTTTTGCCGCTTCCCATCCAGGAAGCTTTCTCGATTCAAAATGTCTGGAGTAGCATGGAGTTCCAAGTTTTATAGATCTGCCGGCGAGGCCTCGTTAGAGCTTAGACTCGCCTGTAGATTATCCTGGAACTGATCACCCCTCACAATGGAGAGCATAGAAAATCACCAAGATCGCTTCATTGTTAGGCAATACATTGTGTTGGTCTATCGCAAAAAAAAAAATCACAGTAAATTACAGAAAAGATTGTGGTAATAATGTGACAAAATATGCAAAACTTAAAAATACCTCTGCAAAGCAGCGTAAACCTAAGTTATTTAAAACTAAGGAACAAGCATGCCAACAGTTACCATCAGAAAATGCAAAATAAAGAAAATTACCAATGAAGCAGTGTGTCTGAATCTGCAAGGCAAAAACATAATTCATTAAAGTTCTTTATGGTGCAATTTCGAATGTTATCAAAAGTTGGATTATAAAGATAAAATGCTGTTAAAGACATGAAGATGACAATAACATGCAATAGAAGTAAACATGGAAAAACGGTTTAAGGAAATATAAAGGAGAAGTTAAAGTTAATTTTAAAAAGCTGTCCCCAGCTCTTCATGAACGCTCTTCCACTGGTAAATAAAGACGGCTCACCTCGAACTCAACGCTTTAACCCGAGGCACCAACAGAACTTTTAACACCGGACCTGAAAGGTTTGGAGGAGGTTAAACGAATCGGACCAATTCAAGCAAATGTGAAACATTTTATGAAAGCACAGGGAAAACCAATCTAAAATGAACCAATAAGGAGACTTTAAAAATGCATTAATCTGACCTTTTTTTTTTTCTTTTCTAGTTGTCTTGTAAAATTCTTATAAAAAATATTCTAATCGTACCATGTGTTACACTGCAAAAACAGATCTAAAAATTAGTAAAATGTTCTTAAAGTTAGTGTATTTGTACTTGATTTGAGCAGATAAATAAGATTATTTGCCAATGGAATGAGTATTTTGACCCCTAATATAAGATAATTAGACTTCCTGCACTTTAAATAAGATGATTGAGATGAATTGTTCCTATTTTAAGTGCAAAAATCTTATTCCATTGGCAAATTACCTTTACTTACCTGCTCAAATCAAGGACAAATGCATTAATTTTAAGAATATTTCACTTATTTTAAGTTCCGTTTTCGCAGTGTACAGCGGCGTGGTTACTCACCGCTTCATGCTGTCTCTAATCTGCTGTGAAACGCATCATTTAGGCTTGTAGGAGCCTCCTTTGTCGTCCGGGCAGCAGCCATCTTTGATTTGAGTAAATCTGCAGGATCCTGGTTTAAATACTTTCTGATCGGGGAGGTTTTCTCTTGTTTTTTTGTTTTTTTTCCTCTAAAGTGGAAATAAATCAGAGGGAGGATGCTCCTGACAGACGGTCATTAACTCCTTAATGGTCTCGCTGGGATGGCGATATTTTTGTTTTTTTCCCTGTCCGGACATCATCAGTGGCGCCAGGGATGGCGCAGACACGCACCAGCTTGCATGTCCATCCGACGGGGCCCTAATGAGTGGGTTTTAATGAATAAAGGTGTCAGATCCAGGCTTGTTTGGTTCTCACCTTTTTGTTGTTGTGCTCTGTCCCACCGCGCCTCATTTAGGAAGTTGATGATGATGTTTTCTGACCTTTCCCTTCGTCCTCTCCGAGCTGAAGTTCTCGACTGAAGTTGAGTTTGCTCCCGCAGGAAGCGTAACTCCGACGAGGTGGATGGGCCGTCGAAGAAACAGAAGAAAGAGGAGGAGGAGGAGAAGAAGAAGCTGGAGGAGCAGCTGAAGGTACGTCTGTTTTAGGCGTGGGCCTTTGGCCTCCATGCTGCGGTTTGGCTAATGTGCGCTGTACCTGCTTGTGGAAACAGAGTCAGAGCCAGCTGATTTGGGGGATCAAGGACAAGCTGAGGAAGCATTGTTCAGTCAACGACATGAAGGAGCTGCTGATTGCAAACGCCCAGGATGTTCCCTCTGGAGAGTCCAACGTAAGAGACTTTAAAAAGAGATCTTTTTCTGTGGATGAAAGCACAAACTATTCTTTCTTTTATTTTTTCCTATTTGTTTTACTTTATTGGAGATGCCAGCCCTGTTCGATATGTGCAAGAATCCCTAAAATAAAGTTCATCTTTCAGAGGAAGAACATAATCCAATCTAATTTTAAATAAACTGATATTAAGGGCGACTGTGTCCTCGGTGGGGCTGAAGAGGACTTAAATTTGTTTTTGATTAACTGATTAAATGCACACTGACTCAAAACTCAAACAGGGGCAATGTCGCTGAATAAACTTATGGCCTTTAATTTTTATTTTTTGCCACTTTTGTTTTTAATTTAATAGCATTATGTATTATTTAGGCAAACAAAATAAATATATTGCAATGCTCAGAATCACAGTCTCTGCTTTAAAGAGTTTGTATTTAGCGTAAAATAATCCTGTCCAGATTTGACGGGTTGAAGTGTTTATAGTAGGGGTGTCAAACATATGGCCCGCCGAACAATTTAGTCCGGCCCGGTGGCTAAATGCATTATCATTATTAAAAAAAAAAAAATGTCAGTGTCCTGTCTGGCAATGTGGCAATAATAATTGTTGTCTTAATGCCAAACAGAACTCATCAGATTTGACTTTCACAAGTGGAGCAGTACGGCTTTTGCCATAGTGCTCCGCTTCATTTATGAATGTGAATAGTTTTATTATGATTCATGCGGGGAATATCTCTAATGATATGGACACTACAATGGGAAAGTAGGAGAGGAAAGGAAGAACAAGAAGAAAAAAGAAAAGGTGAAAGAAAGAGGTGATAAAAGGAAGAGAATGATAAAACAATTATTGAAAAAAACATGTACTTCGTTTAATTGAAAATATGCAGTTCCTATACTGTCCACGAGGGGCGCTGTGTTTTAATCAGCAGATGGTAGCACTGAGCTTCAGATGTGGAAAATTGATTTTAAATCATTTCTTAATTTTTATCTGTTTGATGTATTTTGTCATGCAGGTCCAGATCCTAAAAAAAAAAAAAACACAAGAATCAGACTGCTGTCATGACCATTCAGACTGTGGACACTTGATATCCAAAGTAGTATATGAAAGTGGGACAATCAGATTTTTTTTTTTTTTTTTGTGGTGAAAAGATCAGAACATTGCTGTGAAATAGACTGATGTGAGTCGCATATGGGCAAAAAAAATAATAATTTAGGGTGGGATTTGCCTGCTGTGACTGTAGCCGTACTCCTGGCGGGTGTGGCATGAAACGATAGAAGAAGTTGTTGGAAAGCACCGTCTTTTAAGCACGGTGGGGGCACTGTGATGCCGTGGGACTGTTTCTCTTCTAAATATCCCGAGAACCTTGTTATTGTGAGTTCAACTCATAAACATGAGGACATAAAAGGTCAAAATTTGTGAATATTTGCACCAAAAAAATTTAATTTGCACCTTTTTAAATATCTTGTTTTGTATTCAATCGAATAAATGTGAAAGATAAATTGCAAATATTTAGGTTTTACATAATGTTCCAACTTCATTGGAGTAGGGGTTGTGTTTTAGGGCTTCTTGCACATCTTTAACCTTGCTAACATGAATCTGTCCTGTAATATGAAGGCAGGATAAATGTAAAGCATGTCTGTTAAAAACTCTTTAGAAATACATTTTTTCTCTAAATGTCAGAGGGTTGGAGTTGTCTAGACTCTGAAGAGGTTGTTCTTTCTACTCAGGTGCTGGACAGCCTGGCGGACGGCATGGCCTTCGGTGCTCTGGAGGCGTGTAAGGAGTGCCAGGGCCAGCTGGTGTTTAAAGGAGACTCGTATTACTGTAAGGGCGACATTTCCGCCTGGACAAAGTGCGTGTTCAAAACCAAAACGCCTTCACGCAAAGACTGGGTCATCCCTAAGGTGGGTCGCTATGTTTCAGCGGCATTCATTCGCTTTCCGCTGAGAGGTGTCATTATTAATTCTGCGGTTCTGTCCTGAAAACTCAGTACGTCTGCTCTCCGCGTCAATCCTCCATCCATCCTCCCATTCCAGCGCTCGCTTCGCCTCCATCAGATACTAAACGACACACTTCGGTGCTTCGTTCCCATTTACGTCTGACAATGTCTCGTGTCATTCCAGGAGTTCAACGAAGTCCCTTTTCTAAAGAAGTTCAAATTCAAGCGGCAGGACAGGGTTTACCCCAAGGAGGCTCCAGCTCAGTCTCTGAAACCGGTGAAGGGCGAAACCCCGGCGAGCGCGTCCAGTGCTCCCACCGAGCGACTCCCAGAAGCAGCTCCTTCAGGTCTGTTTCAGGACACCAGAAAAGTTCCCATACCCCTTCGATCTCTAAATATTTTGGATGTTTAATTGACGTTTCCTATTATAGGCCAATGAAAAGTAACATGAATCTGTGAAGGGGGAGGAAAGTGATACATGGTGTTCATTTTTGAAAAAGAAAAAACAGAAAGGGGTGGCGGGCATTTATATATAGCCTCTTTTACTCTGATACTTCTAGATTTCATCGAGTACAACCAAATTCCCTCAGAAGGGCCTTGGTTAGCTCTGATCATGTCATATTACATCATATAAAAGGGGTAAGGGTACAGTACATACAGGACTGTCTCAGAAAATTAGAATATTGTGATAAAGTTCCTTATTTTCTGTAATGCAATTAAAAAACATGAAATGTCATACATTCTGGATTCATTACAAATCAACTGAAATATCGCAAGCCTTTTATTGTTTTAATATCGCTGATTATGGCGTACAGCTGAAGAAAACTCAAAAATCCTATCTCAAAATATTAGAATATTTCCTCAGACCAAGTAAAAAAATAAATTATAACAGCAAAACAAAATCAAACATTTGAAAATGTCCATTAATGCACTCAGTACTTGGTTGGGAATCCTTTTGCACAGATTACTGCATCAATGCGGCGTGGCATGGAGGCAATCAGCCTGTGGCATTGCTGAGGTGTTATGGATGCTCAGGATGCTTCAATAGCGGCCTTTAGCTCATTTGCATTGTTGGGCTCTGGTGTCTTTCAGCTTCTTCTTCACAATACCCCACAAATTCTCTATGGGGTTCAGGTCAGGGGAATTGGCAGGCCAATCAAGGACAGTAATGCCATGGTCAGTACACCAGTTACTGTGAGAATCTTATGTCAGTCTCTTAACCACTACCATACTTGTGATTTAGTTTACTGAACCAAGCTGAGTGTTTTTTAAGGCTCAGGAAACCCTGCAGTGTTTCGAGTTAATTAGACAATTCAAGTGATTAGTTGAATAGCCTACTAGTATACTTTTTCACGATATTCTAATATTTTGAGATAGGATATTTGAGTTTTCTTAAGCTGTAAGCCATAATCAGCGATATTAAAACAATAAAAGGCTTGCGATATTTCAGTTGATTTGTAATGAATCCAGAATGTATGACATTTCATGTTTTTAATTGCATTACAGAAAATAAGGAACTTTATCACAATATTCTAATTTTCTGAGACAGTCCTGTATACCGTCATCCAGCTAGACTGACAGGCCAGGTAAGGAGAATATTATTCAGAGAAGCAGCTGAGAGACCCATGGGAGCTCTGGGGGAGCTGCAGAGAAGCACAACTCATGTGGAGACACCTGTTACCACAGCAGCCAGTAGATGTGCACTTCACAACGTTGACGTTTATGGGAGAGATTCGAGTAAGGAAGCTATTGATGAAAGAACGTCATAGGAAGTCCGATTTTTAAAGTTTGCTGAGAGCCCTGTACACGACTCAGAAAACGTGGAAGAAGGTGCTGGAAAAAGACGAGAACAACTTTGAACTTTGGCACTAGGACCGGGCAATATATCTAAATTTTATTTATTAAAAAGATATAAAATGAGATTATATGGTCTATCAAGATGGTCTATGATGTGTTGCAATTGTACTTTTTGTGTATTCCAGTGGGTTATTTTTCCGTCGTTTCTCATATTTGACTACAGCCTTTTATAAAATTGGCATCTCTGAATCAAAGCTTTGTCCCAAACGTCTGACAGGTCCATTTCTTAATTACTTTAGGAAAAGAAATATGTATAGAGATAAATGCTGACTCATGCTATAGAGGCTTTAATTAGCTTTAGCAGGGACAGGGAAGCTGGTCAGAGTTGATGTGAAGATGGGTGGAGCTCCCTGAGACTGGGTTGGACGTTCACGTTCCAGCAGGAAAACGACCCTAAACATTAAATTAGTAATTTAGATAAAGGCAGCGTGCGTTTGAATGGCCTGGTCAACACCAAGTATCCTTTTCTTCCCGTTCCTCAGTTACTTGTGCAAGGCGCAGTGATGAAGCTGGGATTTCATGTTTCTTTCATTTAAATCTATTTTTCTCTTCAAATTGTTTAGGGTTTAAAGAGGTGGGTAATGGCAAATGTCGTTTTGAATATAGGGCTGGGCAATATGGCTTACTTTACCAAGCCATATCGCTTTACTTTACCAAATCCGATTAATCGATTTCTTTTTTCCTCCATTTCTTTTCATAAAAAGAAATGGAGGAAAGAAATTTATTTAAAAACTTTCTTTTAAGAGCAGGCTTCACATCACTTGTGTAACTAAGGTTAAAAAAATAAGTAAATGAGTAAATTAAAATGCCTCGCATTACGGTAAAAAAAAGTTTATTTTAATTTGGAAAAATAAAATCCCCATTTTCCAAAAATGTATTCTTAAAAAAATGTAAACTTGAATTAATCGATGAAATCGATTTATCGCCCAGCCCTAATTGAATATGTTCTTCGTCTCTCATTGAACAGACAAACCTCTAACTGGCATGAAGCTGCTGGCTGTCGGCAAGTTATCCAAAAACAAAGACGATCTGAAGGCAGCTGTGGAGGAGCTGGGCGGTAAAATCACCGGCACTGCCAACAAGGCCTCTCTCTGCGTCAGCTCTAAGAGTGAGGAACGATTTACCTTGGCCCCCCGTGACACTTTAGAAAGTCCATTTACGATGCCTTTATTGTTGTTGTTTTAATCACGCTTTCTTGCCATCTTTTCAGAGGAGGTGGAGAAGATGAGTAAGAAGATGGAGGAAGTAAGAGACGCAGGCGTGCGCGTGGTCTCTGAGGATTTCCTCGCGGACATCAAGTCTTCTGGGAAGGCTCTTCAGGAGCTGGTGTCTCTGCACGCCATCTCCCCCTGGGGTGCAGAGGTTAAAGTGGAAGCCCCGCCTCCAACCGTGGCCTCCAAGTCCGGCGCTCCGGCTGCTAAGAGCAGCGGCAGGGTTAAGGAGGAGGAAGGTATACGATGCTTGTTGCTGGAGGTCTTTGCTATGAAAGTCCTACCGGAGGGTTATTTAGCCTTTGGGGGTGTCCTTGTTGTGTGAAATAGTCTATGTAGGTAACACATCTTCACTTTATACACATTTAAACCTTTAAATGCAAGTTTTGGCAAAGATTATTGTTTAAAGTTGTTGTTTCTGTCCGATCAGCTGAGTCTGGATGTTAGAGACTCATCTTTTTAGCTTAACTTTTAATTCCAGCTGAGCAGGAGTTTTAACCTGCTTTTATTAGTTTTTGCTGTTTTTTAAAGTGTAGATGATGTAATTTATTGTATTTTTTTTTTATCCTTTTTTTTCTAACGACCGTTGCAGCACTTTGGTCCCTTTGGGTGTGTGAAGCGCTCTCTAAATAAAGCCTGATTGATTAATTGATTTATGGAAGTGTAATAAACTGGCTATAACATTGATACAGATTAATTTTTAAATTACAGCATCCAGAAATCGCTTCACTAGACACAAAGCTCTTTTATAGACAGAAATGGTAATGTCAGTATTAAATCACTAATACATTTTTATGAATCTTCCAGTTATTGTGATTGAAAACTTTGTTTTTGAGGTGAGGGACAGGGATCCAGGTTGGTAAATAGTCAGTGGATCAGTGCAGTAATAAAATCAAAATAATTCCAGGGGGGAGCAAAGCCAAGAAGATGAAGCTCACAGTGAAAGGTGGAGCTGCCGTGGATCCAGACTCGGGTAGGCTTACATTCTCCGGACTTTAATTATAGTTTTTGTCTAATCTTTTATATTGCCCTGAGCTTTTGTGAATGTTTTTGCAGGTCTGGAAAACAGTGCCCATGTCCTGGAGCAGAGTGGGAAGATGTACAGTGCCACTCTGGGTCTGGTGGACATAGTCAGAGGAACAAACTCCTACTATAAGCTGCAGCTGCTGGAGGATGATGTACATAAAAGGTAGTATTCCCTTTGCTATAGTGCAGTAATCTCCCAGCTTGGTACTTATGGTGCTTTGTAAGCTATTACTTCCCTCTAAGACTGTCTTAACCCGTGTGTCTTCTGTTGTCTGTTCGTAGATACTGGGTTTTCAGGTCTTGGGGCAGAGTGGGAACCACCATCGGAGGCAACAAGTTGGACAAATTCCACGATAAGAACTCTGCAATGGATAATTTCCTCTCTGTTTATAAAGAAAAGACTGGAAACGAGTGGGGTGCTTCCGACTTCACTAAATATCCCAATAAGTTCTACCCTCTGGAGATTGACTATGGACAGGTACCAACGCAGGTCCACAGACTTTACACAGCCACTTAAAGCGCAGCTTGAGACCCAGAACTTGTTTGGGCTTACTTTCTTTTCAGGATGAGGAGGCGGTGAAACGGCTGACGGCCTCAGCTGGCACCAAGTCCAAGCTGGACAGACCCATTCAGGACCTGATCAAGATGATCTTTGATGTGGAGAGCATGAAGAAGGCCATGGTGGAGTTTGAGGTAAGCTCTCTTCAAATATTAGACATATTTGATTCTTTTTTTTTCTTTTTACCAAATTTCATCTTCTTTTTGTACTAAGATATAAAATCCATTACTGAGACTATTTTGTAAAGTCATGTTATGTTTTTTATTGTATTGTAAATTATAGATGCTGTTGCCTTGGTTTTAAAACTAATGAACTCTTTTCAGATTGACCTCCAGAAGATGCCTCTTGGCAAGCTGAGTAAGAGACAAATCCAGAGTGCCTACGCTCTTCTGACTCAAGTACAGCAGGTTGGTTATAGGCCGTAAATATCAGGGGGGTATTTAGCATTTCTTTCTCAGTCTGGATTCAGCAGCCTGTCGGTGGGGGGGCGCTCGGCCACCAGCATCAAAATTGCAGGAAAAAAAGCAAAGACTGCGTTAACATAAATTACAAAGTAATTAATTATCATATACTGTATGTTCTCTTTATAAAATGTCTGACTTTAATTTTTTTTCATTCAGCATTTCCATTTCGTTTTGGCTTTATGATTTTTATTTTTTTTTATTTTTTTTTTGTAGATCTAACACATACTTATCTGGTGAGGGACATTAAGTACAATAAACTCAACTTTTTTTGCAGAAAAGCTATAAAAGCTGGGCATAAGGGTGCTACTTTAATGTTACTCTGGTATTTTTTTGTTTTCATTTCAACTTTAGTTCTGCAATATTGTCTTAAAAGCGTCTTTGTGCTGCCCCCTTAGGGCTCAGTGGTGGCTATTGCAGTTGAAGTTTTCTATTGGCTCTAACTTTATATTTGTTTACTGATCCTGCAGTCCTGCTTAGATAGATTTATTATTATTATTATTATTAATATTATTATTAATGTTATTGTTGTTTTTACAGGCGGTGTCGGATGGCGTACCTGAGGCCCAGATACTGGATCTCTCCAATCGCTTCTACACCCTTATTCCTCACGACTTCGGCATGAAGAAACCTCCTCTACTCAGCAACCTGGATTACATTCAGGTTAACCCTCGCATGTTTTGTCCCACGCTCCACAGTCGTCTCCCCTTTCCATACGATCGGCAAATGCATTTTTTCCCCGTACGTTCCCACCCAGGCCAAAGTTGAGATGCTGGACAACCTGCTGGATATCGAAGTGGCCTACAGCTTGCTGAGAGGAGGAGCTCAGGACAACGAGCACGACCCGATCGACATCAACTACGAGAAACTCAAAACCAAGATTGAGGTAAGAGGAGGAACGTGTTCTTATTGAGATTATTCCTGTCGTCTGAGCACGGCACGTTAACGCGTGTTGGTTTTCCAACAGGTTGTTGACAAGACCACGCAGGAGGCGGAAATCATCATGCAATACGTTAAGAACACCCACGCCGCTACGCACAACACCTACACTCTGGAAGTGCAAGATGTACGTCATCGTTCTGCGTCGGCTTACTAAATCTACGACAATAACTTTGTTTCTTTAATTTCTTTCACAAATGATAAACTCAGGCTGACCATGTCCTCTCCTCTTTAAGATCTTCAAAGTTGCACGAGAAGGAGAGCACCAGCGCTACCGTCCATTCGAGGAGCTCCACAATCGCCAGCTACTGTGGCACGGCTCTCGCGCCACCAACTACGCTGGTATTCTGTCTCAGGGTCTTCGCATCGCTCCTCCAGAGGCCCCTGTGGTGAGTCTCCTGTGTGCGGACACGGTGTTCTGCAAGCTGCCGAGAAAGCAGAACAACTCTGTTTTGTATTTGAATTACTGACGAACCCCCTCTCCATGCTTCATGCTTTTTTTTTTTTCCTTTTTTATAGACCGGCTACATGTTCGGCAAAGGTGTGTACTTTGCTGACATGGTGTCCAAGAGTGCAAACTACTGCCATACCTCTCAGTCAGACCCCGTGGGCCTCATCCTGCTGGCAGAGGTCGCTCTAGGCAACATGTGAGCGCTATCTGAGATTTATTCTAATAATTCTAATAATAATAGCTGTTGTCAATGTTTAAATCAACACGTTTATGTCGCGAACGCAGGCATGAGCTGAAGAAAGCCTCTCACGTTACAAAACTACCAAAGGGAAAGCACAGCGTCAAAGGTAAGAAGCTTTTATCTGTTGCTTCGACAAATGGCAGGTTGATCCTGTGGTGTCTACTTATTAGCTCCTCTGGTGAAGAAGAGAGTAAAAGCCTCAAAGGGAATTTATTGTATGGACTTTGGGACCCGAAATAACTATTTTATTGCCTTGGTGTCCAAGAGTGAGCATTGTAGATTTAAGCTGTGCGTAGTGGCAAGACCAAAAAGGTTCCTCGTCCAGCGTTTCTTACCACACATGCAGCTGGCTCTGAACGGTTTAGTCAGTCCTGACTGTAGATGACGACAAGCTTAGTTTACTGACTCTACTAGAATAACACAACTGGGAACCAAAAGGTAGTTTTTTTTTTTTTATTATTAAATGAGTGTGAGAATGTGAGTTTGGCTACGTTCACACTGCAGGTCTTAATGCCTAATTCCGATTTTTTTGTGAAATCAGATTTTTTTTGCGTGGTCGTTCACATTTCCAAATATATGCGACTTGTATGTGATCTCCTGTGTGAACTGAATGCGTTCAACTTAAGTGTCCCGCCTGCGCAGCTGAGGACGCGATGACGTCACACGTAGCAAGCGTCCTCAGTGTTTGCAGAAGTAAACATGGATTATGATGCTTGCGCGCATTTTGCGGTCATTTATTTATTTTCTAACCGTAGCTTTCCCTCCATTGAATGCTCTTCTCATTGTTGTCCTCCATGGGTGTCGTCTTTCTTCCCGCTTCTGCATAGCAGGACGCAGAATAGTGACGTTTGTCGAGTATCAATGACGTACAGGTCGGATAAATGCGACCCGGCCGTACAGACACAGGACGCATTTGAAAAGATCAGATACGTATCGGATTCAGGACCACATATCCAAGTGGCCTGGGTCGCATTTGAAAAAAATCCGATCTGTGTCGTTGAGACTGTCATAAAAAGATCAGATACAGGTCGCATATGGGCAAAAATAATCGGAATTGGGTCACTTCAGGCTGCAGTGTGAACGTAACCTCAGTGCTGCTCCTGTGGAGGGCGGGTTTATTTTTAGGCCTTTTTAACGTCTTTACTTTGGGGTGTTAATCATTGCAGGGTGCTACAGATAATATGCTGATTAAAAAAATAATAATTTGAAAACACATCAGATCTCAGTTGGAACGATTCATGCTGGATATCCACGCTGATATGAAATGGGTAATTTGTCATGAACAAAAGGATGCTGCCTCATATAATGACAAAGCATCCCTCCCCATAGAGCCTAATCTGAAATCAGAGAAAAAGTGAGACTGAATAACAGATGAGGCAGGCTGGTCCGATTTGCTGAAATGTCATTGCTGTGATACAGAATTGTACTCAGTCATTTGTACGGTGGCCCCTATGTGCTTGTATTCATGCCTGACAAGGCTGCACGCTCCTTATGAGATGGCAGATGGCGTCAACAGGGCACAAGTGCTGAACCTGCCAATTCTGGTGTTCTCTGGCAAAGGCTAGTTAAGCTCCACGGTGCTGAGCAGAGAGGACAGGACCTACTGGAGGACGTCAGACCCTCAGTTCACCCTCATGACGTCTGTTTCTATTGGTTTGATCAGAGACATTCACGCCAGTGGCCCACAGATTAACAACCCACTCTATTACTGAACTGAGCGGTTTAATAATCCAGAAGTTTAACTGTCTTGATATTAAACTTAATTAAAAAGTTTTCCTGACCGGTGTTCAATATTTACAGTATGTTTTATTGGTTTTATTGGAGATGATTTTATTTTTTCTGGTTTCTGTGTTCTTTCTGCGAACGATATTCACGATGAACCTTTCTATGTTCCCAGGTCTGGGTAGAACCGCTCCCGATCCAAATGCTTCTGTCACTTTGGACGGAGTGCAAGTGCCTCTGGGAAAAGGAGTCAATACTAACATTGATGACACAAGTCTACTGTACAACGAGTATCCTTTATTTATCACCTTACTCATAAATGTAATGTTACTTTTATTAAATAATGCTGGGGTTTTTTTTCTTGTTTGTCCAGTTTTTTTTTTTTTTTTGGATGGTCACTCTGTTTTGTTTCTGGACAAAGGGCAACAATGTGGTCATTATTAAATCTTTGTCGATGAATTCATCAGCACATTTTAGATTAGGCAAATCATTAAATTGGTCTTTAACACTATCCACTTTTACAGTTTTCCAGGTCTGGATAATTTCAGAAAAAGAAAACGATTGATGGAAAAATATTTGTATTTACAGACTTCATTCAGTGTTCCATTATCAAGATTAGAAATATATCAGGTATGATAAAATGCATCCACCAGTCCCTCCATCCCCACATTCATAAGTCTGACTCCTGCAGCCTAACCAGCCGTCCATCAGTCTTTCAACCCAGTAATCGTCCATCCATCCAACCATCCTACCACTAATTCATATATCTGTCCCGTCCGTTGCTTAAAGGCTGAGGTGCTTCTATATTGACTGACCTGAGAAAACCCCTTAAATTCTTGGTGATATTTTTTATTATGCTTGATAATCGGCTCAAATATTGAGAGCTCTGGAAATGTCATCCTGGAAAATATGCTAAATCTTGATAATCCCAAAAGACACTAAAAACAGCAGGCGAATCCCTTACTCACTGGGTTATTCTAATATTTTTTTAACCATATCTGAATTCAAGCTATGAAATTTCAAGTCTCTCGTCTTTAATAATTTCACTGCAAAAAGGGAACTAAAAGTAAGTAAAATGTTCTTTAAAATTAGTGTATTTTTCCTTGATTTCAGCAGCTAAATAAGACCATTTGCCAATGGAATGAGAATTTCTACCCCTAAAATAAGATAATTATAGACATCCTGCACTTGGAATAAGGTGATGGAGATGAATCGTTCTTATTTTAAGTGCGAAAATCTTATTCCATTGGTAAATAATCTGATTTACCAGCTCAAATCAATGAAAAATACACTAATTTCAAGAGGATTTTACCTACTTTGAGTTCCCTTTTTGCAGTGTTCTTTTTACTGCATCGGACTATATTTCCCCCCTTATTTGCCTTAACCACTGCTCCTCCAGGTACATTGTATACGACGTGGCTCAGGTGAACTTGAAGTATCTCCTGAAGATCAAGTTCAACTACCAATCGTCTCTGTGGTGAGAAGGGCTGCGGCCGAACCCTTCAAGAAAAACAAAAGACCACTGATGAATCTAAATGCCTTGGCTTAATTCTCTGGACTAAACGGCACATAAAGGAGGGATGCTGTGCTATGCCGTAACAGTGTCCACGTGAAATACTCTCACTTCTTTTCCCCACATCAGGTTCTGTAGCAGGCAGCTTCTGTTAGAGTACCAGTAGGTAGAAGCCGCTTCGACGTTCTTATAGCACCGGACATCAACGGTTAGTTCATGCGTAGTGGACACAACGGTGCAGAAAAAGTCTAGAGAAACCATGTCTTGAATCTAGAAAAGTAATGTAACGTTTGATAACGCTCTGCTTAATAAGACACAGCAACTTCACGTTTGAAAGGTATTTTGAGCTGTGACTAAGCTACCGTCACACATGCATACCTGTGTTCAAGGTTTTTTTGTTTTTTTTTCCCCCTCTGAGCTAGACTCTGATTGGCGTTTTGTAGACTGTTGGTTTTAAAGTTGGACATGTATATATTTGCTTTGTTCACTCTGTCTCAAGATGTCTTCCCCCTTTTCTTGCTTACCTCCATGGCAATAAAACGATGTACATCCTAAAACATTTGTCGTTTTAGTTTTTTGTCATTGTCTTGGAAAGACTTTCTATTCTTCTGCATGGTTTAGTAGGTCACAGGTAAGAGTTGGTTGACAGTACAACAAAGGCACAAATGCACACATCCCCGAATAGAAATTAACCAATTTGACTGGATTAAGAAATCTGTGACATGATTAAACTTCTAAATTAAATAATCGTCACTCAGCATAAAACTGAACATACCTTACATCCTAGTTATTTTTGATTTGCTTATTACTCACCATACTGGTAAAATTACTACTCCATATATTTGATATTACTGGTCACTCACCTGTCAAGATTTTATTGATTGCCTGCTGGTATAAAGTTGTCATATTTGGCAAAACAACCGACAGCAAATGGAGAAAAAACAGAATAAAGCGAACTAGAGAGAGGAGAAGCACCTCTGCCTGCTCAGCTCTTAGAGGAGAATGGAGTGTTGAAATGTAAATTGACCCAGGGATCATGGAGTGAATAGGCCGACTTTGAAGCACATTGTTGCAAAATAATACACTCTTTTCTCTGCACATCTCTCCACTTTTACACAACAGCCTGGAAAGTGAGAAGCGCCCCATGTAGCAATTAAAAGCCAGAGAGAAGGCATCACACAAACTTCTAGATAACCATTTAGGTTACTGACATCGTGCAATACAGAAAATACGTTCTCACCTCTTTTGTCTAGAGCGTCTATGTATATATTTTTCTGCTACCTTTTTCTATTTCTTATTGAATGTTTATTATTGAAAGCATTTTCTGTAAATAATATACAATTTCCTCTCTATTCTTTGTACATTTCTCCTCTTTTTATTCCCAATTTAATATTTTTCCTTATTTTTGTTATAAATGAGAATATTATTAGAGCTGCTGGGCCACTGAAACTAATTCCCCCTATGGAGATGATAAAGTTTCTTAATTTTGTGATTGTTAAAGAAGTTTGTGTTAATTTCTTCCACTTTTTAGGTGGGGGATCAGCCAATCAGCTCTGTTTTCACCATCTTCTGTGCTTAAGACACTTTTAGGGTTGCTAAAAGTCCTCCTCAATACTAACATTCTTTCCTCTTAGGTGCTCTCTTAAAGCCAAAGAGGCTTGGTGAATAACTTTCATCTTACTGAGGTGAAATTCAAAGATGAATTTGAAGATTTTTCCTGAAATCACATCACTAAGAGGTACTTTTCGTCTTAGGATTCTTTGTGAAAACGGGCACTGAGCTTTGAATTGATCTTGTTTTGTAAAATTTAACTTATTGCCATTTTGTCATGTTGCAACTACAAATTTGGTAGTTATTTTATGAGACAGATCAACACAATCTAGCAGGGGTCACCAACATGGTGCCCGGGGGCACCAAGTAGCCCTTTAGGACTATAGGGTCCCCATGGGCCTGTTCTAAGAAAAGCACAATCCACCAGTGAGCTTCACCTAAAGTTTTATTTTGTTACTATTCCTGTTTATTCACATTTGGTAAATGAACTGAACTTATATAGCGCTTTTCCAGTCAAACTGACCACTCAAAGTGCTGTACACTATAGCCACATTCAGCCAATCGCACTTACTGAGGCGCACACATTTATACACCAATATGCAGCTCGCTAGGCAACTTGGGGGTAAGTGCCTTGCCCAGGGGCACATCAACATATGACACGGGGAAGCTGGAATCAAACCCACAACCTTCTGATTGCAAGACGACTCAACCCATCAGGCCACAGTCGCCCACATTTGCATTCTTATAGATTTAAAAATTACAATATAACAAAGCATGAAAAATGTGTTTATTTTACATAAAGTTATGGTGAACTCTGACACTTCTAGTTCAAATGTCAGCACTGGTAGCCACCAATGAAGTAGCTCTCAGTGTCGAAAAGGTTGATGACCCCTGATCTAGCACATAACTCACCCTGCAGTGGAAAGGAGTCACGCAAAAGCGAGGTCTACGTTTGTATTGCCACCTTCAAAATCAATATTTTGTAGAACCTTTTTCAGTGCTATCACAGCTGCAAGTCTTTTCGGAGGGGGTGTCCTAAAGATTTAAACGCCTGGGGGATGAAATGTTTGCCAGCAGATTGAATGGAGAACATCTAAACAACTGTTAACACATCAAAACATCTCAACTGTAGCTCAGTGTGTGGGTTGTCGGCCTGCAGGAAGGTGAACATCCAATCCAGTCTGAGGTCTCTTGCACCATTTTCCAGTATTGTCCTGAATTTAGCTTAATCCATCTTTTGCTCTGTTCTGATTAGCATCCCTGCTGGGGTAAAGCATACCCACAGCATAATGCTTCCATCACCATGTTTCACATTAGGGCAGGAGTCTGCAACCCCGCGGCTCCATGGATGCATGCGTCTCATCAGGCGTTGCTCCGATTAACTTTGCACGCCAGTGGTGCAGAACTGAACAATATCAAGATGATGAAAAGGCTAGTTTAAGCAATACTAATGCATCTAATGTAATATTTCAAAAGAATTGCCATATCCAGATGACATTGATGAGACACATTTTTTTTTTTTTTTACTCTAGCTTCACTTTCCATAAATATGGCATGTTAAATTATAGAATTAGGTTTCTTCTTTTTAGCTGCAAGATAAGAACAGTAGTGAAATTGTTGTTCGTCAACCATTAAAATATGGTAGGTACTTATAAAACTACTTTTTTTTTTTTTTAGATAATTTCATTAAATGCAAGGCCGGCCATATTGTGGCCTTGCTCCATTTGCAGCCACTTGCATTTTGGCTCTTATGTCTACCCAGGTTAAATTATTAGATTAGATTAGATTAGATTAGATTCAACTTTATTGTCATTACACAGGTACAGGTACAAGGCAACGAAATGCAGTTTAGGTCTAACCAGAAGTGCAATAGCAGGTGGATATTACTGTGAATAGAGTTTTACAGATATGTACAGTAGCATAATATACAGATGATTATTATAACAGAGTTTACATGTACTATGAATATATGTACAGGTGGCTATTACTATAGGCAGAATTGCGAGCATGATATACAGGTAGCTGTTACTATAAAATGAATAATTAGAGTTTGGACAGCAGCTATTTAAATTAAAGTGCAGTGGAAGGTAATTGCATATTATAGTTAAAGTATGGTATTGCAAATGTATATGTAAACAATTGTGAATAAACACAGGGGGACATAGGGGGACTCTACACATTATAGTTCTGAAGACGGTTGTTTTCTTTTGGATTTTTATTTTACCATGTCAGATGGGAGAGAATATGTACCACGATTTCTGATTTTTTTTTTATTAAGAAAAATGGGAAAACCATGTATCATTTTTCACCCAAATAAACATTTGTGCACCATTTGGTGTATCACAATGACACGCATTGAGGTTTGCACGTTAGAAACGTAGAAAAATCTCCAAGGGTGTCATGTAACATTGAAAAAGATCACCAGAACAATCCGTCATGTTGCAAACTCACTGAATTACCTGCACCACCTCATCCTGTTTCGTCAGGCAGTTAATTTAAATTGCTGACACCTAAAATTTCATGTTCTGTCACGAAATTTGTTAAATAAAATTAGACTTGTCTGAATGTGTGTTATTTGACTACTTTGTTATCAGTGATAGAAAAGACCGTATAATTAAATGTAATATAACCCTCGTAGGTCCCAGAAAGTGTTAAAGCTCTAACAAAGACTGGTTGATCTGTGCGTCTAATCTGGCTGTGGTTCTGATTTCATTCCTGACGTGTTGTTGTTTTTTTTCCTCCCCCAACTGTTTCCGGTCAAAAATCACAATCCATATCGTGGATATATGTGTAACTTAAAGTTTCTATCCGGCGCGACTCAATGAAACAAAAAAAAAAAAAAACAACTTTCGCAGCCATTGAGTTTAACAACGTTTGTGCCTCGAATCGCCCTCCACGCGGATTCCCCACCCAGAATGCATTCTGACAACGTCTTTGAAAAAGCGGCGCGGCTAATTCAAGATGGCGGAGATGGACCAGCTGTTAGACGAGAGTGAGTAACAACACAAATTTCACAGTTTTTGCGGCGTCGGCCAGCCGCGGCGCGCTCCGGCGCCGAGATGAGCATCGACTCAGAAAGGGGGGAGACGTGACTCTCATGCGGGACAGGCGGCGACGTCGTGGTTTGCCTCCGCGAAGTCCGTTTTTAAAGCCAGATCCGCCGGTTTGTTCCAGTCGGCTACCGTTTGTTAGCACGGCGGGCTAGCCGAGGCTAACGTTGGAGTTGGAACAAGTTACTTCCCTGCAACCGGGGTAAACAAATGCCATTAGCTTAGCCGGGAGCTAACCGAGGCTAACTTCAAGACGCAATTGGCAGCGACAAAAGGGGCTACAAGCACGGCTCCGGCCACCGGGGGTTCGTTTGTTTCGCTCGGCTATAGTTTCTTTAGTTCTCTGTCTGACAGCGGCTTAGTTTGTCCCGGCGGCTCGTTAGCTGCGGCAATTTTTTACCCGGTTCAGCGTCACGTTTCCCCCCTATGTGTTTTGTCCGCTAACTGCTGAGACCGTCGTCGGTAGTGTAAATTAAAACATAACTATCACTTGGGGGACGTCTGAACGTTTTGTTGGTTTATTGCACGTTTTTTGAGCGTCGCGGTCCAAACTTGACAGCTCAAACTTGGGGGGGGGTGAAGGCCTCGGAGTCTTGGTCAGCTATTTCCAGTCGAGCCTGGTGGATGCTGTCGGTGTTAAAGGGTCCGCCTCGGGTCAGTTGTACTAAGGGGACCTTGATCTGATGACTCGGGGGTGGATTTTTAAGGACATACCCAAAGATTAAATTCCGTCTGGAGAACGGTAGCTAACAACATTTACGCCATATGGGTCGGAACACGCGACGTTTGTAGTTAAATTGTGCAATGGTTGTTTTGAAGGCTGTTGTTGTTGTTGTCATGGCTTTGCGTTGTTGACAGGGGATTTAGTTTATTCCGGTTAATCTTTTAAGAGCTATGTCTTCTTTGTCCTTTTTGAAAATGGAGCTATTATACAATTCAATATTTGTAGTAAAAATAAAAAAATAGGGAAACTGACTTCTCCTAAACAGCCTAAAGTTATTGATCAGTCTCAGTGAGTCTAGCTGACTTTGATTGCCAACTTGAAAATACAGTGTTCACCGTGTCACAAAGTGTACTTTTTTTTGGGCAAAATCCTTCCAGAATAAAAAGCCGAGTCCAATCTAATACCGGAGAAGAAAACACTCTCTTTGTGTTAAATTGTTGAATAGTTTCACTTCTTTGTTACAGTTGCATATCTGCTTTAAGCAGCCTTAGGCGCCACCTAAGTGAGACAGAGCAGACGATGTCACACAGCTCTGCAGCTGATCACAATTTCACTCTTTTATTTCAAAACAAAGCAAACATGATTAGAGAGTTTACATTTTAAAACCCCTCTCATGGTAATAGAGGTCAGTTTATGTATATGGTGCTAATTCAATACACGTATCATCACTAGGCACAGAAATGGATTGCCAGTTTAGTCAATGGGGAAATCAGAATTTGTGTTAAAAAATATATATATTTACTGAATAATTCTGATAATTATCTCCATGCAGTTTTAAAAGATAGCATCTGGTTCAAAAGAAAGAGAATAAGCATTATTATTACCATAATAAAATAATTAAAATAAACTAAACACACTGCCTTTTTTGGATTAAAAAAATGCAAAGCAAAAACACTTTCACAACTAGCAACATGTAGATTTACATAACCTATTTGCAGAAGTGTTTAAGAACGCATATGTGATTCAGTACAAGCATAAAATCATCATAATCAAGTTTACATGACTAGTTGTCAACTAGGGTTGTACAATGTTTGGCAAAAATCTAAATTGCGATTTTTGTTTTGTTTTATTTTATTTTTCTTCCAACCGAAATTGCAATTTTATTTTGAGTTTCCTGTGCGTTAATTATAAGAAACCAAAATGCCCCATAGATATACATGCTTGTAGATGAGATCTATGTAAAACAAAAATGAAACGGTTTTAGTTGAGCGGAGTATTTTTATTCACGCGAATAGCTTGTTGAGTTAAACATCAATCCCTGTTCATCATAAAGAGCAACGTTCAGACAATATACAAGGATATGTAATAAACACTTTTACTAGTAATTAAATAATAAAAATCCTGAACTTTTCTGGTAACTAAGCAATAATAAACTTGGATCCATCTGATAAACTGAAATTATGTCACTGATCTGTAATCGGTAAAAAACACAAGCTGAAGTAGTTATGTTTACAAAAATTGGGTACACTTGGGAGAATACTTCCTCGGGAGATAAGACTGCAGATAATAATAATATATTAAATAATGAAATGCTTCACATCAGTAAAATAATGTGACTCGCTTGCAATGATCACCCTGCTAGCTTCAACTCTCATCTCTTCTGTGTGGTGGTTGATAGGGCTGGACGATATAGAAAAAAAAGCATGTAGATAAAATAGAAATCATGTTGATCGATAATTGTCAACAAATTTAAAACGTATTTTAAGTGCTGCCCTGGCGGGCGATTTTATGCTGTTGCTTAATGGCCTATTACAGGGGTGTCAAACATACGGCCCGCGGGCCGGATCCGGCCCGCCGAACAATTTAGTCCGGCCCTGTGGCTAAATGCATTATCATTATAAAAAAAAAAAAATATATTTTTTTTTTTTTTTCCCCCAGTGTCCTGTCTGGCATTGTGGCAATAAGAATTGTTGTCTTAATGTCAAAAAGAGCTCATCAGATTTGATTTTCACAAGTGGAGCAGTACTGCTTTTGCCATAGTGCTCCGCTTGATTTATGAATGTGAATAGTTTTATTATGATTCATGTGGGGAATATCTCAAATGATATGGACACTACAATAGGAAAGTAGGAGAGGAAAGGAAGAACAAGAAGAAAAAAAAACCAAAAGGTGAAAGAAAGAGTAGGTAAAAGGAAGGGAATGATAAAACAATTATTGAAAAAAACATGTACTTCGTTTAATTGAAAATATGCAGTTCCTATATTGTCCACGCTGTGTTTTAATTAGCAGATTAAGCTTCAGGTGTGGAAAAATTTAAATCATTTCTTAATTTTTATCTGTTTGATGTATTTTGTCATGTAGGACAGTGTTTTTAAGTTCCAAAAAATGTGAATAAATGTTTTTCAACATTGTACAATCACTGTGATCAGTTCTTATGCATAACGCACTTAAGTAAATGTTTAACTGAGTAAAAGTATTGTTGAAATAGCACATACTTTTCTTAAAAACGCTGAGGTTATTCATAATATATTGTGTAAAAGTGAAATTAATTTAATATAAAAATCAACAACAAGTCCACATTTATTAGTTCTATTTAATCTTGCAATGAGTTAACTCGTGTGGCCCTCTTGAGATCAGATTAAGCTGTATGCGGCCCCTCAACCAAAATGAGTTTGACACCCCTGGCCTATTAGAATACACAAACACTGAATTCAAAATCAATCCTTTATTCAACCAACTTTTTACCAAAACTGAAAGTTTTTAAAAAAGAAAAGAACGCATGCTCTCTGAACCCTTTGAAGGGGGCGGAGTTTGGTGACAGAGCGCTCCTGGGTCTGCGTTGTGATTGGTTGGGAGGATGTAATGATTGTAGTATTAACCAACATGGCTAGAATGCAAAAGGATTCTAGAATATTCTATTGAGCTTTTTATTTACCCTTTTTTTTTTCTATCATTGATATACGTCTATCAATCGATATATATTGTTATTGAATTATCGTCCAGCCCTAGTGGCTAACCTCCTTTAAGCATATTACCGCCACCCAGAGAGCTGGAGATGGAAAGGACGTGTATTAATCTTAAATGTTTTGACCAAAAATGACCTGTCTCTGAGATTTGGGAATTGTGTGTTTTTTGTTTTTTTGCGATTATATTGCAAAGGCCATTAATTGTACAGCCCTATTGTCTAGTCTTCTTGTTTTGAAAAATGAGCCTAATTAATAATAGGGCCACATACGGCCTGGTAGGCCCCATGTTTAAGTCTGTTTTATTGAGTTTTTACAGCCTGCCTTCATCATTGTTAATGTTAATTTCTGTTCCTCGGGTAAATATAACGTTTTCAGTCCACCGTATGCATTCCCTGTGTGTTGAAGAGCCTTAACAAAAACAGCAAGATTTGCAAAATTTTCAGTAATTTCCCTCTGGGGTTATTAAAGTATATTCTGATCTGAAAAGGGAGCAAAAGTTTCTAGTTTAGTCTTTTGGATGTCTTTCAATTCAATAAAACCTTACCTTATTTGTCCTCGAGGAGCAATTTAAAAGTAGAGTGAAACAGCAAAAAAAAACACAAAAGTTGTCTCTCATAGCGCTTAAAAAGACGATGATCTTGGGTGAATTGCATAAAACTAACGTCAGGCTGCCACAGTTGGAAGAATTCAGTAAATAACAGTAAATAACAATTGTGATTCATTTCATCTGATGTTTAGTTTTGTCTGACGCAGTGCGACTCTCTTCTCTACCTCAGGTTCCTCAGCTGAGGCGCTCGTCAGTCTAAAAGGTTTGTGCTCAGTTCCTCCGGCTGCTGGCAGCTTTCTTCAGGCTTTGGGTTGCATGTTGAATATTTGGTCTTTCTTACAATTAAAGTTATTTATTGCCTGTAAAAAAAATAAAATAAAAATAAGTTTGTGACCTGTGCTGTAAGATTGTTTGCAAATAATGCTGATAAGTAGGATTTTTATGTTGATGCCTGACGACGAAGAAGAAGACAAAATCTTCTTTTTAACCTGTGATCTGTGTTTGGTAGTGATGTTATGTTGAACAGATCTACTGGCTCTCTTACAGAGGGCAGTTTGTCCAACACATTAAATGAAAAGAACAGCTTCACCAGAGCTCACAACACCAGGGGGCGACATTCCTCCGTCACAATGGACACGGTAAGGTCCTGCCGCTTTAGTAGAGGAGCATCTTTGGAATATCTAGATGGCGAGCAGCGCCTGAGAGCTCTGTTATTTGACACAAACATCAAACTTCATAGCATCGGAAACATTTTTTAATTAACTTCTATGTAGAGATGTTAGACATTTCATTGGCCCTGTTGCAAACGTTGGACTCTATTTATCAGAAAAACCTGATGTTATTATAATTGAAAAGCAGCTCAGAGCTTTAATATCTCTTTAAAAAGGTATTGCACTTTATTTTTTTGACAATGGAAGATTATTATAAACGTTTTAATTTCATCGATTCCTAAAAGCAAAAGAAAAAAATGTCATTTCATCATCATGAGCTGTTTTGGAAACCAAACAGCTAGTCGGACATGCACCTCCTGTTGTAGCCAACTAGCCATTTTAAACAAAAAATAAAAGTATCAGTGGGATAAGTTGCAACGTGTGCGATCTCACAGCGGGTCGTTGTTATGGCGGCTGTGGTTTTGTCCAGCTGGCTGAGGCGACCGGCTGCATCAGTCCTCCAGGTCAGCTACGACTTGCCAGAGGGCTCTAGCTCGGCCAAGAATGGAGTAAACCTTTTGCCCGCTCTGCAGCAGCAATGAGGACTGTGTTCCTGTGGCTTTAAGGTCCCATAGTTGTTTATGAATGTTCCCAATGGACTTATTGGAGAATCGATGCTTCTGACTAGCTTGTTAATGATCCCGCCGGCTGTGAGGAAGCTCTTCATTTGCCAACCAGCTCATAATGATATGACGTCTTTCCACTACAGGCATGAGAACAGTCACAGAGAATATTTCATTCTCACTGAAACCCAACGTCTTGTTTCCTCAGCCCACACGGAGTTCAAAGAGAAGCCGTTTGTTTCGGGATGAAGATGAGTCGCCCCAGCAGCGGATCTCTTCCAGGTCTCCTCGGAGGAGCCAGAGGGTCAGCACTACACCACAGGTGAACAGCGACCGCCCTAAAGTCTGACTTCCTACCTACTTTCTCACATCTATTTATCATCTTCCGCCACAGCGGTTGTTTTAATAGCTTATTGAGATTTGGCGTTTTCAGTTCTGCTGGGGGGGAAAAAACGCATCGACGAGTCCATAAAGCCGAATGTTCCTTTAATGTGTTTGTGTGTTTACTGTGGCTATTAATTCTCTTGTTGTCTTGCAGAAGTTTTCTAACATCATAACACCAGATAAGAAGGCGTCGCAAAAAATTGGGCTGAGATTGAGAAACCTTCTAAAGCTACCCAAAGCTCACAAATGGTGCATTTATGAATGGTTTTATTCCAACATCGACAGGTAACATCTCACCTTCCATCACTAGCAATGAATACTTTTAAATCTGGTGCACGTTAAAAAAAGAAAAAAATGACTTATTCCTAAGAGATGCGAATTCTGCTTTGTTGTTAGGCACAGTTCATACAGAAAATTGTAACTGTTTTAAAACAAACCATTATAAACAATTATATTTAATAAATTAGGACATTTTAAACTTCATTTGTTTCAGTAACTCAGTTCACCAAGTTAAAAGCATATAGGTTATTACGCACAGACTGATGATTTCAAGTATTTATTTCTGTTGGTTATGAAGATTTCTGACGTACAGCTAATAAAACACAACATTTAAGATTAGAAGATTAAACCAGACCAATAAAAAAAAAAAACATTTTTTAATGCAGGAATGTGGGCTTAATAATAACTGTTTACTTCTCGCCTAAAGATTATTTTTGGAAGGTACTTTTAATCTGGCAAATGAGCCTCAGGCGAAGCATAAATATCTGTAGTCGAAAATTATACAAATTATGAATAATAGTTTGTTCATTTCTGTCGTTAAATTATCTGCTATTTTCCTCTCTTTTTTTCTCCAGACCTCTCTTTGAAGGTGACAATGAATTTTGCTTGTGCCTGAAGGAAACATTTCCCAACCTGAAAACAAGAAAACTGACTCGAGTTGAGTGGGGAACCATCAGGAGGCTGATGGGCAAACCAAGACGGTGCGCTTTTATCTCTACATTTAAGGAGGGATCAACTCTTTTTCATTTGTTTTTTTGTTTTTTTAACGACTAGCTCTGAAATCTAGAGGCCAAAAAACAAGTGACGTGTCATTGCTAGGTGTTCGTCGGCCTTCTTTGCTGAAGAGCGAACGGCCCTGAGACAAAAGCGCCAGAAGATGCGGCTTCTGCAGCAGAGAAAGTTGTCAGACGTGTCGACTTGCAAAGACCTCCCTGATGAAATCCCGTTACCGCTCATCATAGGAACGAAGGTCACGGGTAAGATCGCTGCAATAAACACTCTGCGGTCTGCGGGATCCTGCCGCGGTAATGCGACCGTAACCTAGCGATGTGTTTATTGTTTAACAGCTCGTCTTCGAGGCGTCCACGACGGGCTCTTCACGGGGCAGATCGACGCCGTCGACACCAGCGCTGCGACTTATCGCGTCACCTTCGACCGCAGTGGCCTGGGAACTCACACCGTGCCTGATTACGAAGTCCTGGTAAAGCGTTTAGCTTCCTGTGATGAAATGACGACGCGGTAGGGCCAAAAATAACATCACCATATTTTTAGGCCGGATGCATATATACGATATTTATCTCGATATGATTTTCTTTTCATAAAGTAATTATAAACGGGCGTCTCTGAATTAAAGCTTCATATCAAATGTCTCACAAGCCCATTTCTTAACAAACGGCTGTAGTTAAATATGAGAAACCCACTGGAATACATAAAAGTGCAATTCTAACGCAAAATGGACCATCTCAATAGACGATATAATCTCATTTTATATTAGATTTTTTAACAGCTGTTAGTAAATATGAGAAAAAGCTGAAGAATAACCAGCTGGAATATATAAAACTATAACTAAACAGCGTTATAATTATAAGGCAACGTAGACCATCTCGATATAAACAATGTAGTCTTATCTTATACCACCTTTTTTTTTTTTTTTATCTGAATATTTTTAAAATCCAGCTAAATTGCCCAGCCTTACAACACGGCAGTCCACTGTTCTGTGGATCCAGTTGTTTTTTTTGTTTGTTTTTTAACTCAGTGGTGTTTGTTTTTCAGAGCAATGAGCCCAACGAGACGATGCCCATCTCTGCCTTCGCACAGAAGCACCGGTCCACTCGCTACGTCCAGAACCTCATGACTCCTCCTCGAGGGCCCTACCCGTCCGTTACCACTCCTGTTCAAATGGTAAACCTACATCCACGGCAGCTTTTCGGTCACGTTTCCGGTTCTGCTCCCAACCAACGCTTTCTGTTCGTCCTCATTGTTTCACTGGGCCGGGCCTCCAGAACCTTTTTAACGTTTTATAATCTTACAGCAACAAGCTTCAAAGTGTTTTATTGGGAATTTAATAGACATCAATGTAATGTGAGGTGGAAAGAAAATGTAGCCTTTTCAGTTTTTCACGGATAAAAGTGTGAAAAGTGAAGCGCGCACGTTTATTCTGAGCTGATATTTCGTTAAATCAGCTACATTTGTAATTACTGCTGCATCTGTTTGCGTCCATTTAACACATTTCTTTGCAATATGACCCAAGTTTAATAGGATGTGATGAATGGCATCTGTTACCTTTCATATTCCCAAAGATTACTAAATTGGAGTTAAAGCTTCTGTTAATGTTTTTCTTTGCTTTTGTTCAGGTGATAGGTTTGAGACATCAAAGTTATTAATGGTTAAAACCCAGGATAGTTCAGATTGTGGGGACCCCAGAGTAAACGCTGCAGCAAAAACAAACACTCATTTAAATGCAACGTTCTGTCTTTAAACAGTTCCTGCAGGGTTCCCGCGGATCCTTAAAAAGTCTTAAAAGGCATTGAATTCTGTATTATAAAACTAAGGCCTTAATTGGCATTAAAATATCTTAAATTAGTCTTTCTTAGGTCTTAAAATTGTTACCAGGTCATAAATAATATTTCATTTTTGTAATCCTTACCAAACGGTAAAATAATTGACACAATTATATATTTTTTAATTTACAGAACGGCACAATGTAACCATTATAGGTTCTGTCCCGATAGCGGAACCAATAAAAACTGTTGCGGCCGGACCATAGCTGTGAAAAAGAGTTGGCACTGGTTATGTTGTGGTTTTTAAAACTGATTTATAGTTTATCTTAGTAGGGAACAAAACAAAGTTTGTGAATTCAGTTCAATAGTTGTTAAAAATGTATCTGTAATTTGTGTGTTTCTTTAGCTTGCTTCCTATATGGAATGTTTTTCAAAATTTTAAACATGTCTACTGGGCCAGAAAGTAATGGTTTATGTTAAAATAAACATTTGGGTGAAGTTGTCGCAACCAGGTTTATCTTGTTTATCGTCAAGTTGGTCTTAACTTTTTATTTCAAGTGGCATTAAAAAGGTCTTAAAAAGTCTTGAATTTCACTCGCCTTATGCTGTAGGAACACTGTCCTGACAACTGCTTCAGGTTTTATGCTCTTAAACGTATCTTTCAATCAAGGTTTTTTATGGCTTTGAAATAACAGGACAGTGATCCTCTTATGAACGCTTCCCCATGGAGGACCAAGCTGCCCAGTACCGAGGGAGAAACGCTGGGAGGATTTCCTGTGAAATTCCTGGTCCAAGTTGTAAGTCTCTCCTGTCAAAAAGATCGCATCTTTTAAAACTCACTTCTAATGCATTCCGTGTTTTCTGATGCATCTGTTTGTTTGTTTCTTTTCAGACGAGGCTGTCGAAAATCCTCATGATCAAGAAAGAGCACATAAAGCACTTAAAAGAGATGAACACAGAGGCAGAGAAACTGGTAAAGTGATTTCATTTCTCTTGCTAATGGCAAATTCTCAGCAGATTCTTCTTAACCTCGTTGCTCGTGGGCTCCCTGCGTTCAGAAGTCGTACTCGATGCCGATTGACCTGGACTTCCAGAAGCGATACGCCACCACTGTGCTGGAGCTGGAGCAGCTCAACAAAGATCTGAACAAGGTGCTGCACGAAGTTCAGCAGTTCTGTTGCGAAGTAAGTCCACCCCGCTCTCCGTTTCACGCGTGAGGAAGTAGAAGTGGAGCCGAGGAGACTTTGCGTTACATCGGGTTGTCTGTGCGTTCAGCTCTCTCCTGACCAGGGCATGGTTCCGGCCGACCATCCCACAGACCTGAGGCGGCGGTGCGAAGAAGAGGCCCAGCAGATGGTGCAGCTGAGCAACACGCAGAGGGACGGCCAGCCGAGCGTGACCAACACCAGCCTCACACAGCTCATCTCCCGCCTCACCGCGTTGCTCCTACAGATAAAGGTGCAGGATGGAGAGCCGCTGCTGCTGTTGTGCTGCTCACAGCAACACATGACAGAATTAGGCTAGCTATGCTAAGTGTGTGGCACTTCCTTATCTCGTCTCCTGGTTCCTTTCAGTGTCTTGCAGACGGAGGAGATCTGAATTCGTTCGAGTTTAAGTCTCTAACGGACTCCCTGAACGACATCAAAGCGTCGATTGATCCATCCAACCTCAGGTAAAGCAGCTGTTTTCCGTCAGCATGCTTCAGGTGAACAGAGAGAGTAACTGGGACTCTCCTGAACAAAATCCTTTCCTGTTTGGGATCTGTGCACAATGCCTCTAAAGATACTTGCACCACTTTTTTTTTTTTTTTTTTTTTTTTTAACTCTTTTGTCACATCTCGATTACAAACCCTAAAAATGTAACCCACGTAGTTAAATGTTGGCCGTAACGTGCTGTGGGGATTTTGTGCTTCAGCTGGAAAACAGAAGCTGGTCCGAGTTGATCAGGATATGCCATTTATTGGACCATAAGGAACACTAAATATTCCTCCCAAGTGTGTAATATCACTCCACTCCTTCACGTAGACAGCTCTCTATCCATCCCTGTCTGGAGGACAGAGTAGTTGGACTCCACTGTCCTGTTTTTAACATGAGGCCAAAATAAACATAACTTTTAAATTGAATTAACTTACTAGGTTTATTGTAGTAGGGCGTACTCCGGGCACGGGCTGCCTAAAGGCTTCCACATACTCGGGCGTACTGTGACTCGCCGCGGGCGTTTTGCCCTTCATAGTCGAGCGTACTATTTCCTACATTTCTTGTGGCAAATTCCTACGATTCCCACACTTTCTGCCAGTGGGACGAAACGGCGTAATGGATGGTAAAATGCTTGAATAGCTAGCTGAGCACCTAGAGTCGTTTCTTTTCCAGCAGGCTCCCACCTGTCAGTGAGAACAGAGAGGGACTGTGAAGCTGTGTGTCCTTGAGACCGCCTGCTTGGAGCAGCTCAGTGTGTCAAGCTCTGTGTCTCACATAAAACTGTTCAATGTAAAGACTTATTGCCGCCGAGAAGCGTACGTGGTCGTAAAAATTTTGCTCTGCACGTACCTCCACTGAGTGAAGTACGCCCTAGTATATGTGGGGGCCTTTACATGAATGCAATTCTAGTTTCAACATTACAGTCAGGCAGTCTCGTAGACTGCTCAGAGGTCCTATCAGGTAGTGACACAGTCACTAATGCTCCAAATGTCCATTGAGTGGAGAGGTTTTATTGCTAACCAGATTTTTGAGTACATTGTATCACATAAAATCGGTCAGTAAGCACAAGTACTGTAATCGTATATAAGGCACACCATCAATTTTTGAGAAAATTTAAGGATTTTAGATGCACCTAAAGCCCAAAAAATACAGTAGATGAAGCTAAATGCTGGCAAGTCTGGAAGAAACCCTGTTAAAGGTTTGTGCTGCAGAGCCTGGAGACTACGAGCACACTGTTGTTGTTTTTTTTTTTGTTGTTGGTAGAATTGTAAGTGCTTTTAAAGATGGTGACCCATATCCTGTTTTGGAACGTAGCGTAGACTGAATTTTCTCTTTAGACCGACATAATGACCCAATAGAAATGGGAAACTGTATACCTTCCTTCTTAAATAAGACAAAAGTCTCATAAGTCTCATTTTTGTTTTTGATCCATAAGGAATTACAGATGACCTTCGCACAAAATCGGTCTACTTTATTTGTTTTTCAGTAAAATATTATATGTTTAGTCTATTGTTGGGAAGTAAAAATATTAAGGAAATATTTTCTTAAATATTTCTTCAAAAAAACTGTTTTTATTTATTTAAAGGGAAAAAATTAGGCTGTATTTTCACGTAATAACTAGTGCAATATTTAGGAAGCGGCCCACAAACCATAGCCGCATTAGGCTGTCCAAGCACTGCCTCGTTGTTTCCCCTCACTATCAATGCTAGGGATGCTCCACCACACGTTTGACCCCCCGTGCCACCGAACACATGAAGGCAGGCAAAGAAAAGAGAAAATATAAGTGTTTGCAGAATTTTTATTTACCACGTTAAATTGGGAAAATCTAGCAGGACGTGGGAATGTATTTCCTCTAATGTGCTACATCCAGTCGAGCCCAGATTGGCATGCGTTGCAAAGAATAGGCCAAACAAAAAAGTGCAGATGATGAAAGTCGGTTGGTAATGACGCACGCCGCACTTTTCAGATCTCTGTAAAACATATGCGTCCACTTTCACCGTGTTGATTCGACTGGTGTGAAAAATCTCAGGAGGCATTGCTTGTTTTTTTTTTTTTGTTTTTTGTTTCTTGACTTATTTTTTTCTCTGCTTTTCTCAGTTGCTTTCAGAATAACGTCGAAATCCACGTGGCGCACATCCAGAGTGGTCTCAGTCAGCTGGGCAACCTGCACGCGTTCGCTGCCAACAACACCAATGCAGTCTGAGCGCGCGTCCCAGCATCCTCCCTGCCGCACACGGGTGCACGGTCACCGTCCACGCCGTGGTGCGAGCCCAGGTTTGGACGAAGCTCGGCTCGGATTCCCGAGGCTTTGAATCGAAACGGAGGGAAGATGTCGCTTATTTTACCCGCTCGTTTTTATTGTATAAAAATGTTTGTGCAAACCAACCGACACAAGCCTGAAACAGTCTTCTGTCTATCACTAATCCTTACCTTTTACCTGCCACGGTTCACATCTCCAAACTCTTTAGGTGTTATTTATTGGTTTCCACGTGCCAAACATTAATTCTAACCGTTTTTATAGTCTGTATTTATTTATTTTTTTGCATAGATGTGTACGGTTGTGACACAATATTTGCTACGCCGTAACGTTTCCCCCCCCCGGTTGAGTGTTGTTCTGTCGCTCCACGACTGGCAAGCACAGGGAAAGCTAAAGAATGTTTTATAAAACCGATTGTAGATAATTGTACAATATGTGATTATTAGGACTATTGTCAACATTTCTGCTGTATGTTCAGAAATGGCTTTTGTAATTTTTTTTTTGTGTGCACTGAAAAAGAGATTTTGGTATTTTTATAAAGGAGAGTTGTTGGGTTTCGATGCCTTTTACTCCCTAAGATCTTAGCATTTTCACCTCAGGCTTGGCTGCTGCTGCAACCCCCCAAACCGCACCCAACACACACACACACTCACACACACTCACGCACAAACGAAGCCTGCATTATTGACTTAACCTTAGAGATCTCAAGTCAACACTTTCCTTCCTGTTTGTTCTGTACAGATGTATATGAGTGCGCCTCAGGGCAATTGTATATAAATGTTTCCCTCTTTTTATATTAAACATGCAATTCCAACTGATTTTGGTCGTTGAATTTTATTCACAAATACAGTCCAGTTAATACAGATAAAGATTTTTTTATTTTATTTATTCTAGTTTTGGTTTTAACCAGTCGGTCTTAGTACAGCTTTATATTAAATACAGAATTTCATTATTATCATTTTATCATACATGTGGAGTTCTTAACGTCGGCTCTTTGCACAGGTCACATAAAGCCACCAAAGCCGGCCATGGCATCGTGTTCCCAGTCTGAGTCGGAGTCGCTCACGTCCTGGGCCTCCAGGTTATAGATTGGAGAAAACTGGTCGAACCTCTCCGTGGCCCGCGGTTGCCGATACTGCATTTGGCATTCCTTATCCTTTGGGGACGACCTGCCGAAGCTGGTTTGGGTCGGCAAGGGGGGGATCACGACTTTCATCTCGGGTCCGATGGTTTTATTCGGTGGGTAATTGTCATACTCCACCAGAACCTTCGGACCGTGGTTGCCAGACGCGTTGCTTTTGATTCTTGGATGGTGCTCCGGCTCGCTGGGGTAAAGGGGGATGCTGCATCTCGGGACGGCCCCGGCAGGCTTGATCGGCTGCGTCTGCTCTGCCGTGGCTCCGGTTCCCTTGTCGTAGATGCAGGAAGGTGGCATGTGGTCGTAGCAACTGGATTTGGGCTGTAGACTGGTCCTGAGAACGTCCTCTGTGCTGTGCTCCACCGTGGGCCTGAAGCCATCCTCTGGACCAAAAGCTCCCGCCCTGCGTACCTCAGTACCATGGCTATCATAGACTAAAAGAAAGAAGGCAAGTAAGGAAAAAATCCTTCCATACATCGGGTTAATTATAGTGACTTTAGTTGATAATTACCTTTCTCTGGGCCAATTCTGCTTGGTAGTTGCCCAAAGGGTCCTCCGGATGATGTGCTGGATGCTTTTGTGGGCACAGAGGAGCCAACTTGGCGACGAGACTTGGCCCTCCTGTTCTGAAACCACACCTGAAACGAGAGAAAGAAAAAAACAAGCGTGAGTGATTTGTTTGACGAATCAGTCAGTAAACCCCCCTCAATGCTCTTGAGAAATCATTCAACCCAAGGGACGCTACCTGAATCCTGGACTCCGGCAGGCCAGTCAGGGCCTCCAGCCTCTCTCTCAGGTAGATGTCTGGATATTTGGTGTCGGAGTAAACTTTCTCCAGCACCTCGATCTGCTGCTGGGTGAAGTTGGTCCTCTTTCTCCTGTGGGTCAGTATGGCGACGCACTTGTCCGCCCTCGCTCCAGAGTTTGCTGGGGCAAAGTAGTTCGTAACCTCCGAGGGGGCTCCGTAATCTGGAAGGGTTTTTTTGGGGGGGAGAATGCGTAAATTTACGCACAGGACCAGTCGGAGTGGAGGTCGCGTACAGCTGCCGAAAATCGCGTTTTTTTTTTTTTTTTTTTACACAAATGTTAGAACCTTCCGGACACTCACCCGAAGTCACCGCGCCGTTCGTCTGCAGAGGCCCCTCTGGATACATCTGGAAGTGGCTCAGGTCCCCGACGCGCATATTCCCACGGACCGCTGACATGATCTCTGATCTGATCCTCCGCGTCTTTGCCCTCCCCAGCGTCTGACTGAGATCGAGACCTCTGCGCTTGCTCGACTTATAATAAATCCCTCCGGCGATCAAAGGTGGATGCTGTCCGGACGTGTGAATGGGTCGGCCATCGGGGTCGACTGGCACTGGAGCGGCCGCTGCAGCCACTTCAGACGACTGCGGTGCCCGCGGAGGTGTGAAGCCACGACACCCGGAGCGATGGACCTGTTCAAAGGCGGGGGTTAATGGAAGCTGCGGCCCTCAATACACATCGACTGAGAAAATATTTATACGCTCTTTTTTCCCCTTTATTTCATGGGTGAAGCTACACTAATGGACCGGTGGTCTTCAAAGGCAGACGGTCGGAAACTGGACGGACGTTTTCTTCAAAGGGCTCGGTGTGACACTGCCGTCCGCCTAAAGTGACAGGACGGATCAGAGTACCATTAACTTTGGAGATCCTGAGCTCAGGTTGAGAATCTTTTGAAAGGACATCTTTTTTTTTTTTTGTCCCCTCCACAAAGCTGGCCTTTGTGGGGAAAAGTGGCACGAATAAAACCATTGTTGAATGAAGTCCATGTACACTGCAAAAACAGATCTAAAAATAAGTAAAATGTTCTTAAAATTAGTGTATTTATCCTTGATTTGAGCAGGTAAATAAGATTATTTGCCAATGGAATGAGTATTTTGACCCCTAAAATAAGATATTTAGACATCCTGCACTTGAAATAAGATGATGAAGATGAATTGTTCCTATTTTAAGTGCAAACATCTTATTCCATTGGCAAATCATCTTATTTACCTGCTCAAATCAAGGACAAATACATTCATTTTAAAGAATATTTTACTTATTTCTAGTTCCGTTTTTGCAGTGTAGAGCAGGAACCTGCAACCTTTACAGTCTAAAGAGCCATTTTGCCTTCAGTCCACTTGAATTAAACTCGTCCAGAGCCGCAAATGTTGCCTGGCCTTTTGGAAAAAAAGACGAGGTATAATTTTTGATAAAGATCTACTGTAGGAAATATGTTGTCATCGTTAAAGAAACACCCTTTTATGTCTATTTTGAGGTTTGAGGGTGGACGGGATGTTGATATTTGTGGATCATGATGTATAAAGAAAAATCATAGAGGATTATCTTTCAAGCAAAACAAACAAACAAAAAACCCTAGTTAAACCTTTTTTAAGGATGTTTGGATGGTTCAACAATAAACTTAAATGTATTTTACTGAGATGTTATGCCATAGACATTCAGGGGGCTGCAACGTTCACAGTCTAAAGAGCCATTTTGCCTTCAGTCCACTTGAATTAAACTCGTCCAGAGCCCCAAATGTTGCCTGGCCTTTTGAAAAAAGGACAAGTTATAATTTTTGATAAAGATCTACTGTAGGAAATATGTTGTCATTGTTAAAGAAACGTCCTTGTATGTCTATTTTGAGGTTTAAAAAAAGATGACGGATGGGATGTTGACATTTGTGGATAATGATGTAAAATAAATCATAGTTTCCAACATAATGAAAAAATATTGATTTAAAATTAAATATTACTGGCACTTTTAGCATCATTCTGTTGTGAACATTAAAATAAATTATTCCAAGTAAAAACTGCTGAAAACCTGCATTTATTATCATTGTTACATTTAAATACCATAATAGAAATATTATTTGTAGCCAAAGTTATTAAGAGCCACAGTGGAAGGTCCAAAGAGCCACTTGCGGCTCCAGAGCCACAGGTTGCGGACCCCTGATGTAGAGGAAAACTGCAGATCTAGATGCTCTGATGAGATGAGAACAATGTGGAACGTCTTGGGCTGATGTCCGTAATGTTGTGTGTGGCAGTGTGCGTCGCTCAGACATAGTGTTGGTGGCATCATGCTGTGGGGGTGCTTTTCCCCAACGAGGACGGGGAAGGTGGTCGGAGTAGATGAAGCTAAATAGGAAGAGAAATACTTAAAGAACGGCGACAGAGGCTCTGCTAAGGTCGATATCCCTGAAAAGTACAGCATTTCATATATTCATGTGTTATAATGGCCTAGTCAGACCTAAATCTGATTTAAGATTGCCGGTAAAACCTAAAATTGTAATTTCTAGGTGATCTCTGTCCAATGTGACCGAGCTTGAAGTTCTTCCCATAGAATTAGCAGACATTCTGGTTTCTAGATATTTACACGAGGCAGATGTGTACCCCAAAAGACTTCCAAAACGTGGTTCCAGAGAATATTATCTCAAAAGGGGCGAAATGCCCCATTTGTTTTATTTCTTTTTTTTTTTTTTATTATTTCCCCTCAATCATGTACTACTTTGTGTTGGTCTATGGCAGGGGTCTGCAACCTGTGGCTCTTTGGACCTTCCACAGTGGCTCTTAATAACTTTGACTACAAATAATATTTTTATTGTGGTATTTAAATGTAATAGTGATAATAAATACAGGTTTTAGCAGTTTTTTCTTGGAATAATTGCTTTTAATTTTCACAGCAGAATGATGGTGAAAGTGCCAGTAATATTTTATTTTAAATCAATATTTTTTCATTATGTTGGATTTAATTTACATCATTATCCACAAATGTCAACATCCCATCCGTCATCTTTTTTTAAACCTCAAAATAGACATAAAAGGACGTTTCTTTAACAATGACAACATATTTCCTACAGCAGATCTTTATCAAAAATTATAACTTGTCCTTTTTTCAAAAGGCCAGGCAACATTTGGGGCTCTGAACGAGTTCAATTCAAGTGGACTGAAGGCAAAATGGCTCTTTAGACTGTGAACGTTGCAGCCTCCTGGTCTATGGCATAACATCTCAGTAAAATACATTTAAGTTTATTGTTGAATCATCCAAACATCCTTAAAAAAGGTTTAACTAGTGTTTTTTTTTGTTTGTTTGTTTTTGCTTGAAAGATAATCCTCTATTGGGATTATGCTTCTCTCTCTTTCTAAGTGGGACCGGTGTCAGTCTGAATACACAAACTCCTGTTGAAAAGAGGACTAAAGGAGTGGGCACTTGTTATGAGCAGACTCATCTTTATAAGAGTCAGAGGGGGGATCAGGTCAAGAGATCAGCCAGGACTGCAGACAGAATGATTTGTCTGCTTTTGTCAATTTGCTTTTATTTAAACAGTGTATTCGGTCACAATTTTAGGCGAATGACATAAAAGTGTAAAAAAAAAAAAACAGTGTTTCACCACACATTCAACTTTTCTGGGTGTGGGATGACTTTAACGTTGCCAAACCTCTTCGCAGAACGAACTGCAGACTCCGTGTGACTCACAAGATTTATTGGCTTAATCTCTTGCTGCGGTAAACCACTAGGAAAAAAGGCCCCATGTTTGGCAATATAATTACATTTTAGTTATAGCTTCTTTTCTTTTTTTCTGTCTTCCTTTTTTTACCAAAACTACAGCAGAGCGAATATATATCACCCAGCCTTGTGTGCGGCGGTGAACTTGCTATAGCTTTGTGAATTCACCTGATACCTGCTGTGTCGTTTCCCATCAGCATTAGTGCTTATTGATCTCAGCGCTTTGTCGCCTTCACCTTTGTTCAGGTAGGATGCGCTTGTTGCTTGGGCCATTCACAGTTCTGTCGGTCGCTCTGTCTGAGGACCCTAATTGGGTATTGCGTGTGAACACAGACCATATTGCTATGCAAAACCAGGGTGTTACACTTCCAGCTCCCTTGCGGCCGTGAGTGACAGCTCCTCTGAGAGCCATGTTTTTGTTTTTTTTTATAATCCACAATATGCTTCCTAGCCCTAAATCTGCAGAAACGGGCTTTGCAAATTTAGCAAACCAACTGCAGGAAGAGGCGCACAAAGTTTATAATTATTATCACCGGGATCATTTGGTTTTAGGTTACAGGAATGAAACAAAAAGAGTTCAAAAGAGTAGTTTTGTTTTAGGTGCAGCGAGGACTGCACTTCAGACAGCAGAGACACGTAGGGATTAATGGCCATTTCCGGTCAGCAGCTGCCCCCAGGATCCCAAAAAACAAAAACATATTCACACCTTTAAAGCACTCGGGGAAGCTAACAGTTTGATCTGACTCGCATGCGTTTGTTCTACAGACAGGCTGGTGCAGTCATCCTCAAAGGTTTGCAGAGATATGTGAAAGTGTCAGCTGCTTTATGAGCCTTTCCTTTCAGTGCAGGCGTTTGTGTATTTCGGAGATATTTTAGTTTACTGCAAAGTAAGGCCAGATTCTGGTGGAGGCCCGTTCTTACCCGTTCCTCTTAACTTTTCCTCTGAACATCAGGGGCAGTAATTGGAAGAAATAAAAGGCAAACAGCAATTCTTAGGTTGTTTTGGGTCTCTGAACATGGCCACGTTTTATCGTTTACGATTACAGTAGTTTAATGTTCCCACAATGTCTTATACCTCCCTTTTCTTGTTTTCTTTGAGATTTTTATGGTGGGGTGAAGGAGGTTATTCTTTTTAATATACTTTGTATCACCATTTCCAAGTTTTATTGATTTAAATGGAGCATTTTGATATTTTAACTTTAAACATGACAATGCAACTTTAATTTTGGTAACCAAAGGTTATTCATTGATTATTATTTTATTTTTTATAGGTTTGTCTAGTTATAACAGAACCTTTTTATAATTGTATAATAAATACCGCTTTTCATTTTTCTCATTATGATGTAGATTTTATTCTTATTCTTATAGAACCTCCAAAGCCAGCCTTGGTTTTACTTTCCCAACCAAAACCAGAGCCAAGCCATCAAATCCATACATGGTGCACAGGGTTGTGATAAAGTGTTTGGCCCCTCCAAAGTTTTTTTTTTTCTTGTTTGTTTCAGATTACCAAATATGCTTGTTTGGTAATCTTTTTATAAAGATGCTAAGAATCTTTTACGTTGCAAAATGTCTTTATTTCAGCCTGGTATAAGAGTTTTCAAGCATGGGTCATCCGACTGAAGGTCTCCTCAGAGCTTTTCAGTCAGATTTAAGCCCAGACTTTGTTAAGGCCACACCAAAATCGTTATTTATATATCTATTCATTTTTGCCATTCGTCGGAGGACTTGCTCGGTGCTCTTCAGATCATTCTCCTTCTGTATAACCCATGTGTGCCGGAGCTGGTCAAAAACTGACTTTCTGGTTGAAAGTGAACTCCATGGTTCCATTAATCACTGCAAGTTTGTATGTGTATGTGCACCTGTGCATCACTCTCACCTCAGACACATACATACATAATAATAACAACAATGGAAATAATAGTTACTCCTGGGTTTTTGCACTGTTGCCTTTTTGTCTCAATCTGCAGGCTTGTTTGCAGTGTTTTCATATGGTTTTTGCAGCCGGTTTTTATTACTGCATTACTGTGTTATTGTATAATTATATATGTAAGCACATTGTGAGCATTGTACAATCCAGAATCAAATTCCTCACGTGTGTGTACATAAGCCTGGCAAGTAAAACTGATTCTGATTGTGAAGTCGCACCGAAGCATCCCCCAGACCATGACACCACCACCACCAACCTGTTTGATTTTGGGTATGATCTTTTTCTGAAATGCTGGGTTCATTTCAAAACCAGTTGTGATGAAAAACACAACACAACTTCTTAAAAGGTTCCAATTTTTAAAAATAGAGCCTTTTTCAAAAGGCTATCTATCTATCTATCTATCTATCTATCTATCTATCTATCTATCTATCTATCTATCTATCTATCTACTAAACCTTCAAAGGTATGAAATGGTGGAAGGGGCACCTTGGTGCTCCTTAAAGCTGCGATTAAAGTCCCCAAATTTAATTGTGCATTGGCCCCTACATTTATTGGTTGGCAATGAACACCAGATGTACGTTTGGAGCCAATAATTGGAGATAATTTGTTTATTGTGTTGTCCTAATATATAGATGGGTCGTCAGCTATCAAGTACAAAAACTGACTACTGAATAATGAAATATGATATATGATAATGAATATTTGCTGATAATTATGGATAATGATACTGAATATATGATGAATGAATAATGAAATATGATAGACACTGCCCTTGATTCTATTGGTTTTAAAAATGTTAATACAACTATAATTTTTTAAATTTCCCTACCCTCTGTCATTATAGTATGCAGTATTTATTTATTTTTCGCTCAAGTCTATATTAAATGAGTAAATAATCCAATGCGTTCTACCTCGGCTCACTAGTTAAAGCCTCGTCACTGTTTACTTGTTAAGAGAAGAAAAAAAAAAAAATAACAAGCGGATGTTCCGGCAGGACTAAACGGAAGTAGGTACGTGGCTGCTTCAGCTGACAGTCTACAATGATGGCGACAGAGGTTCAGAGCGGCGACCTCGACAGCGCCACGACCAGCCGCCTCGAAGTGTCCATCGACGGCCTCACCCTCAGCCCCGACCCGGAGGGCGAGCAGAACCAGGTCGAAGAACCGAATCCCGCAGCCACGCAGCCTGAGACCGATAAGCCGGCGGACGAAGAGGGCGACGATGGAGAGGCAGGCAAAGCTGCGCTAGAGAGGAAATGGGGCTTCCCTCTGCAGGAGCTGTACGGACTGGCCCTTAAATTTTTTAAAGGTATTTTTTTTTTTAAATATATAATTTTTTAACGATGTAACGGCTTTGACGCTGACCGGCACGTGATTGTTGAAGCGCGTGCTGCGCTGAGAGCCAGGCTTGCTCCTAGCCGCGGTTAGCATTTTTTTTTTTATGCTAGCGCTAGCTGCTAACTGTCAGTCGCGTTCTAGCTAACCAGCGGCTAACGGACGCGTCCGGCTGACCGTTGAGGCGTCAAACAAGAACAACGCGTTTGAGGAGTTCGTTTGGACTCGTCGGTGACGGAAAGACGCCGTTACCGGTCGGTTCTGAGTGGTTTATGCCGTTTTCAAGTGGAGGCATCCACGTCTTGTCACGTCAGCTGAAGCGGTTTGTCCTCTCTGAAAAAGAATCCGGTGCCGACTTGTTTGGGGTCTTTTAACACGCCCTGCCTTTTTTTTTTTTTTTTTTACCCTCTCTATTATTTTTACTGCAGCCCAAATGGCGCGTGCATGGATGTAAATTTAACACATCTTAATTTCCAAGGGTTACTTCTGAGGATCGAGGCGTGCCCCGGTCGCTTTACTCGTATTTTGAACCGTCGTGACCGTGATTGTGTTTGCCCGACTACTCGTTTAACAGCGTTGCTGTCAACCCTCCGGAATAGCCTTTAAATGTGTTCTCCGGGCCCACGCCGCCATAGTCGATTTAAGAGAGACGCTCCGAAGTGTGATCAAGCTCTTGAACACCTGACATGTGGGTTATTTTTTTTTAATAGCGCAGAACATTACTGATGACTGTGCAAACAGCTTGTGGCCTGGTTCTGCACAGAGAAAATCTCTGCTTTGTGTTTTTTTTTCACCGGTGTCTCAGTTAGGCTTAGATCTACATGTTTAAATAAAGCTGTGCACAAATCTGCCTCTTGCTCTCCTCGGTTGGCTATAAATCTGCACACACACACACACCATCCCCCTTGCCCAGATGGTCTACTCTGCCCTGCTAAAAAAACAAAAAACTATAAACGCTGTTGCGATATTATTCATTTATTCAGAAGTGGCCCCCTTTCTCAAAGCAGCCCTGCTTAGTTTCCATTGATTGATTGATTGATTTTTCTGCATTGATTATCATATTGACGATTAACTGTACAAAATAAATAAGTGAGCTACAGTCCCTCGGTCTGTTTAAAGAAAAAAAAAAGAAGCTTAAAAGATTTTTCACTAAAAGTATATTTATTTAAGGAGGGCCTGCCTTTTGAATGGGTCTTGTGTTGGTATCTGTTGTAGTGTGTGTAATGTTTTGTTTTGCTGTGTATGTATGTGTGGAAAAATAATATAATGCCACATAATAAACCCATTTTGACACAAGTTACGCTTAATATTTAAACACAAGTATAAGGCCCGATGGCCACCGATGCCTGACGGATGCATCTACATGTTCAGATGGGGACAGTTTTGATATTGAGGCACTGAGGTCTGGTTTAACAAGTTTAGATTTCCCCCACACCCACCCACCTCCTTTTGAGCATGACATAAAGCTGCGTTGCTGTGAATGCTGTGAAATCTCTTTTTGATTATACATGTTACGTTATTTTTCTGTTTCTTTTACTCTTATTTTCCACTCCTGTTTGGAATAAACTAAACGTCCTCGCAGCAACGTACCCAAGCTATTTTAGTCTCTGCTGCATCCTTGTAGAGTATAACATGTTTGTTACAATATTCAGGGACTTTTTATCAGTGTGGGTTGGTATAAAAAAAAAAAAAAAAGCTAACTAAATTCTCCCACGTCCCTGTGTTTTTTTATTTTTTCATTTTTTTTTTCATTTTCTTTCTGATTAGATAAAGATGGCAAGGCCTTCCACCCTACATATGAGGAGAAGCTTCGGCTGGTGGCCCTTCACAAGCAGGTGTTGCTGGGCCCTTACAATCCCGATGCCTCCCCAGAAGTCGGCTTCTTCGATGTCCTGGGAAATGACCGCAGGTAACCCCGGAAAACCGACTTTACTTTCATGTGAAATGTGCATTTATTAGAATTTTGTGTGCATGAGAAAACTAAACATTTTGTCCTCACAGATGGGCTGCTCTCGGCCTTTTAAAAGTTTCTAACTCCCATTGATAAAAAGCTAAAATCAATTAGAACGTTTTCTAAGGACTCTTTTACTGCGCTAGATTATCATTCATCCAGGTTTCTGATTAGCAGAGAACAATTATTGCTGTTTATCCGTTGACTAACTGTGCTGTTTGCCTTCCGTCTTGCTTCATGTGAAGGAAGGAGTGGGCCTCCCTTGGTAACATGGAAAAAGAGGAGGCGATGGTGGAGTTTGTCAAGCTCCTGAACAAGTGCTGTAACCTCTTCGCTCCTTACGTCATATCGCACAGGATTGAAAGGGAGGAGCAGGAGCGGAAAAGGTGACGTGTGCTACAGTGTCTAGTTATTAACTTGGCAAATATTCTTCGATATATTTAGAGTTGCAAACCCATATGTGCCTGAAATTTGCGCAGCATTTTTATGGCTACATTTTAATTGAACATGTTGCTTTGATTTTAAGTAATGCGTATGTTCTCTACTCCTGCCCATCTTTAGGAAAGAAGAGGAGGAGCGACTGAGACAAGAGGAGGAAGAGAGGGAGCGACAAAGGCAGGAGGAGGAGAGACAGAGGCTCGAGGAGGAGGAAAGGTTGAGAAGAGAGGACGAGGAAAGGAGACAAGCGGAGATGGAGAGGCTACGCATCGAGCAGCAGAAGTACGTGGGTCATCGGGAGGTGTTGAGTGAAAAATGCAAAACTGAGCTCCACATTTCAGCGTTAACGCTGACGTTTGCAGGCGTGTGGTTTCTTTAGGACTGCAGCTTCAACTCCTGGAAGTTCAGCATGACGCTGGATTCTCAAATCCGTTTTCCTGAACTGCAAACGTTTTTTTCCTCCTGTCTCACATCCCGACTTACAAAGCTCTCCGTTGTTGTTGTTCTAAGCAGACAGCAGATCATGGCGGCGTTAAACGCCCAGACGGCAGTGCAGTTCCAACAGTACGCAGCGCAGCAGTACCCCAATAACCCAGAACAACAGATGAGCCTTATCCGCCAGCTTCAGGAGCAGCACTATCAGCAGTACATGCAACAGCTCTACCAGGTCCAGCTGGCCCAGCAGCAGGTAACAAGTACAAATACAGCAGCTTGCTTTGCAAATGTGCAGCGCATTTCAAAAGTATTGACTTTTTCCACATTGCAACCACAAGCTTTAATGTATTTTATTAGAATGTTATGTGATAGACCAACATGGAGGCAGACAAAGGAACAGGTCACAAGGTTTTTATAATTCTTTACTAATAAAGAAGAAACTGTATATTTTATCTAATAGCCTTCAATAAAACCTTGAGCAACCCACTGCCTCCACAAATAGCCAAACTACATATCCACTGCTCAGATGGGAGGTCCTGTTCAAGAGAATACTCTTAGTTGTGCATCCCACAAATCTGGTTTGTTTAGAAAAGTAACCAGAAGAAACGATCGGAAAGGAAACCACGAGAAGTCCGGTTTTAAAGTTTCCTTCAAGTCATGTAGGCACGAAGGAAACCAGGTGCTCTGGTCCGATGAGACCAAAATGAAACGTTGTGGCCAACATGCAAATTATGAGATGGACGATTAATGCTGCACTTCGACCCGAACGCACAATTTCCACAGTCAAATATGGTGGCGGCAGCAGCTTCGTGCTGAAGGGACAGCGAGGCTGTTCAGAGTTTGATGGGAAGGAAGATGGAGCTGAATACAGCCAGAGCTAGAGTTACATAGTTTAGATCACGGCCTGATGCTGGGTTAGAATGGTCCAGAGGCCAGACACCCATCCAGTTGAGAATCTGTGGCAAGACCTGAAAAATGTAACCTGACTCTCGCCAGCTGTATGTCGCTCCGCCTAACTTCACTCACATCCATCTGGGACCTCTCCCATAGAAAGTGATTTCTCCAACCAATTTTATGGTCTAGCCAATCAGGGCTGGAGTTTCATAGATGTGACGTAGTGGAGAAGCGACCGTGACGTGAGACTGTTTTGATTCAACAATGGCGGCTCGCATCGAGGAAGCAAGCGTTAACATTGATGCTGCTATTTCTTCCTTATTGTCCAATCTACCTAATATTGTTTCATTAAAAGAACATCAGAGAACGGCTCTGAAGGCTTTTGTTGGTGGAAACCATGTTTTCACCCTTCTCCCGACCGGATTTGGCAAGTTTTGTTTTCCGGGGCGCGTCCGTAGCGTAGCGGTTAGCGCTAACCATATTAGGAGGCCTTTAGTCCTCGACGTGGTCGGCCCTGGATCGACCCCGACCCGCAGTGCTTTGCCGCCTGTCTTCCCCCCTCTTCCTGTCAGCTCACTGTCAATAAAACGCGTGCCACTAGAGCCACAAACACATTTAAAAAAAAAAAAAGTTTAGTTTTTTTCCTGCGTTGCTCTCATCAGCGTCACGGGTTGGCTTAGGTGTGAGTGGTTGAAATAGCACGTCGATAAAGATGACAGACAAGTGGCTTATCCAATCATATGCAAGGATTTTTGATAAGGCCCAGCCTTCAAAAAAGGCAATTCCTATGGAGAGGTCCCAGATGGATGAGTGGAGCTAGGCGGAGCGAAATACATCTGGCTAGGGTCAGGTTATGGAAAATGACCTCCTCAGATGCGTTTCTGTCCAGTCTAACTGAGCTGGAGCTGTTGTGAAGTTGTAGTGAAGAGGCGTTCAGACTTTATGTTGGTCCAGATCATAAATGAAGTGCATGGCAGAACGTGAAAACGACTGAGAGCTAGAAACACATTTGAAAAGCTATTATTATTATTATTATTATTATTATTATTGTTTATTATTGTTGTTAGTTATTTCGAAACCTGCATCCTAAATTTAGCTTACATGACTCAAAACGACCCCATTTAGCTCTGCAGAAGCGCCTCATTTCTTTTTCCTAACTCGCTTTGTTCTGCTGCTTTTTTGCCGTTCTCCTTTTGTTGCAGGCGGCCTTACAGAAGCAGCAGCAGAACGACTCGGCGCTGCAGGGTACCCTGGATTCCAACAGCTTCAACGGCGGCGAAATCACCTCCGCCTCGGCCGCTGGGACATTATGTGCCGCTTCACCACTTTCCAGCGAGGAAGCTCCTACGCTCAACGGCGGCCACTCAGACTCGTACTCGGAGAGCATGGACAGGGAGCCTGAGCCAGAGCCGGCGGTGGAGGTCTCTGAGAACGGCCCTTTATTAGGTTTGTTGGCTGTAGTTTTTTTTTTTTTTTTTTTCCACTTAGGCGGGGGAAAAAAAATAAGTGGAGGATTTGAACTCACTAAGAGAGATCCAGATTTTCCTTTTAGTGCAGCTAATGGTGGGAGGAAGCGGCACACTCTGTGCTTTATGTGACCTTGCAGGCAGGGAGGATAAGTGCTGGAACAAGTGATACATGATATGATTTAGGTATCTGGTCACAAGCGTCACAAACACAGGAAAAAGGAGACGTGCAGGAAGTGAGCAAGGCATTTATTTGATTTGAAAACACTGAGATGATGAGAACAAAATGGCCGATAAATAGCCGCACTTTCGCCCACACGTGCACTTTATGACCACGTTATTAATCTGACCGCTAGATGTTGCTACTTGTTTGACATTCAGCCTCTACATGCTGCAGATAATCTCGAGGTTAGGTTCAGAGCCAGAGTCGTGGGCCGATCCGTCTAACAGATGTCCGTCCTTCCTCCAATCACAGCAGACTCGCCCCCGGTCATAGCCGCGCCGTCCATGTGGACGCGGCCGCAGATCAAGGACTTCAAGGAGAAGATCCGGCAGGATCCCGACAGCGTGATCACGGTGGGGCGCGGCGAGGTGGTGACGGTGCGCGTCCCCACCCACGAGGAGGGATCGTACCTGTTCTGGGAGTTTGCCACAGACTATTATGACATTGGCTTTGGCGTGTTCTTTGAGTGGACAGACGCCGCCACGGCTTCAGTCAGCGTGCACGTGTCGGAGTCCAGCGACGAAGACGAGGATGATGAAGGTGAGGGGATCTGGGTGGTATCGAGTCGCCGTCACAGTGGCGGCTAGCTCAATTCATCGTTACACCTTTATTACGTGTTGTTTGGATTGGTTTTGATTTAAGCTTTATAAAAAGGTCCAGAAAACACACATGTTGTCATTTATTCAAGCTGATACACTGGAGACTCATGGTACAATATGTTGGGTAAAATTAGCTGTAGTTTTGCTAAATCTTTAAATATGTATGACATGAAGTCATTGTAGTTATTTAAAAGACAACAAAATAATATAACATGTTAAATAATAGTTATTAAAATATCTGTTTATATTCTGAAGCAGAAATATTAATATCTACTAATGTCTAAACAGATTTGTTTATTGTGCACCTTTTGCTTTCGTGCTCTTTGTTTATTTACTCTGGGGATATAAAAAGCCGATAATAGCAGGTTGATTAGTCAGACATTCTGACTCAGGTCGGCACGTAGTTGTAGCTTACCAGCTGTAGTTTAACATTTTTTATTTTATTTTATTTATTGCAGCTGGAGGTATTTCCAAACAACAAAAACTGTCCTTCATTTAAGCGATTGGTGCCATCTTTCAGCCAGCTGATTGGCAGTGCAGGAAAAAACTGGTCAATATAGCAGAGGCTCGATGACCGTTTTTATTAAAAAGTACATGATCTGTAGTGTGTTTAAAAAGTTTTCCTTCCGAAGGCTGATAACCGAAAATGTGCCTGGAGATAAGGCCAGTGAGCAAAAGTGGAAGATCGATTCTCTAAGCATTAACAGAAACTGTCTCTATAAATTAAGATAGCAAGCCAACATGTGTTAAAATACATCAAACAAATCTCAAATTAATGTTATTTAAATAGGGCACATCACTTATTGATAAAAAACATCTCTAAAACTGATCCAGGATTTAAAATAAATACAAAGTTAAAAAGTATTGATTTAAGCTACATTTATTTATATTAATACATAATTTCAAACAATTATTCAAACTGAAAGTGTTGTGAAAAACTTGACTCGTCGTGCTTCATTATTGGGCTTATTACAAGAAAACAATCAAATGTTTTATTTAAAAGCGCTTTTTAGAATACTCAGGCACTTTACCAAAAAAGTACATCAAATCAACAAAACAGTGGAATAATACACTAAATGCATTAAAACACTAAACAAATCACACTGAGCTAAACTTTAAAAGCAAGTTTATAATTTAAAAGACCAAATTCTAATTCATGAGACTTGATCAGGAAAGATGGGGAAGACGTGTGGCAAAGGTCCGTGGAACGAGACGGATCGTTTTCTGATCCGATTCCACCTTTATAAATAAATTAGCTTTTTCTAACCAGCACATTTGATTTTTTATTAAAAAGTTCCACGCTACCGGATACTGAGCCAATATGGATCCCTTTATATGAAAATTGAACGTTTGAAGGAATTTCCTCAGAACCAGAAAAGTTATTATGGAGCCAATAAACACGGGGAATATTTTATTTCTATTGATAACATGATGGTGGTAGCTAGGCACTGGCTGGGCGGGATTCTCACACCGCGATAACTTTGTTTCACCTTTTCCTGATATTCCTGATACTTGTTAACTAACTAGATGTACGAGCGGAAATATAGAGCTCCAAAAACTAAAGGGAACGCTTGGAGTTAAATTGTGTTAAGCGTTCCCATTATTTTTTTTGAGCAGTATATTTCCATATTCTGAAAGCAAGGGAGAAGTGTGGGTACTTTCTTTCAGCCAGCTGACTGGCAGTGTGCGCAAACCCCCACGTAACCAGAGGAAACTTCTGTTGCATCCTGTGAAGCTGCATCTGTGCGTTGGCTTTATTTCTCCGGTCCAACCTTTCCCCGTTGCTCTTGTGTCCTCAGGTGACCCGCCCAACGAGGAGGAGAAGGCCAAGAAGGAGGCGGGGAAGCCTCACGTGGACGAGATTGTACCGGTTTACCGGCGGGACTGTCACGAGGAGGTGTACGCCGGCAGCCACCAGTACCCCGGCCGCGGCGTCTATCTGCTCAAGTTTGACAATTCCTATTCGCTGTGGCGCTCAAAGAGCGTCTACTACAGAGTATACTATACCAGATAAGCCTGACTAAAGACCAGGAAGACCCAAGAGGAGCGTTTGTTCATATTAAGTGTGTGTAGGTGGAGATGTATGTAAAGGCAGCCTGTACCTGTGTGTGTGTGAAGGACTAATGGATCCGTTACGGTGGGGGGTAAAACCACCAGAGGGAGCCAGAGAGACACGTGGAGCCCCTCCACGGAGATTTCACTGACTTATTCTGTATGTGCTGCCGTGAACCAAGTTCCAACCATGCTCCACATCTTCTTTGAGCCTTTTTTGGGGGAAAGGATGTGCATTCCTTGTAAATTCACCAACCGTCGTTGCTGCACTGGCGTCCACAAAGCTGTAGGAGTCTCCCCCCAAAACTTGTTCTACCACTTTTCCTCCTCCCCACCCCTCTGAGCTCCTCCTCCTCCTCCTCCTCCTGCTGCTGCTGCTGACCACGCCGGCCCAGAACATCCCAGCGTGGCCTTGCGCGACTGACGGAAACGCGCCGCGTCCAACACTGTGAGCCGACTTTTCCTGTTTTGTCGGAACCAGTGGTCGTTTATCCCCCCCACCCCCCTGAGGTTTTTGGAAATGTGCTTCATAACACTATGCCTTTGCCAGAGCTCCTCTGGTTCGCGTAAACACACATTAAAAAGCGTCAGCGTGCACGGACATAATCACTGTTTTTGTTTTGTGTCAATGGGCCGAAGTCAGGAGAGGGTCATCCAGGCAGAGCAGGGGCGTTTTCACATTATTAATTAAAATAATTTATGAAGGATGGGTAATAAAAACAGAAGAAAATGATGGGATTCATCTTGACACACGATGCAGGAAAATCTCTAAAATCAACTTTTAAATGCAGTTTTATGTTTGTTTTTTTCTTTTTTTAGGCAGCTGTTTCCTCTCTCTGTGGTTCACCACATGTAGTCGGAGGTTTAAAACACAAATTCCTTCGAAATCACATTAAATGGGATGGTGGTGATGTTACCTGGGGAAAGTTGCTGGACGTTACATCCGCGCACAATCGCTGTTTTGTTTTCACCCTCTCTGGCGCCGATTGCCTCGCATCGCCTAAACGATGATCGTCTCCGCCGTTGGGAACAGAGTCGGATGGCCGGCTTGTGGTCTGCATGACACGTCCCCTTCATTCATGCATCCACTTGTTTGTTTGTTTGGTTTTTTGCCTCCGCTGGATGAATTGTTCTGTTTAAATTTGGGAGTTATTCAACGGCTGAAGGAAAAAAGGGGTTTTCTGTTTGTTTGTTTTTTGTCTTTTTTCCCACATTGCATTGCGTGCGCGTGCCCAAAAGGCAGGTAACGGCTGCTCATCAGTTTCCAGTCGTTTAAATCCTCTTGCATTTAGTGACCCGTGCGTCAAGTCGTCACTACGTACGGCTCAGTGGATGCCGTTCCTCTACCTACGGATGCGTTTTTGTTAACTTTATTTCTAACCGGTTGGTTTTAGTCGGTCAAGCCTTGTATGTAAATAATTCAATAAATGGGGTTTATGTGTGCGGGGTTTTTAGACCTGGAAGACGGCGATGGTTTTTGCAAATCAATGCACTGTATTATAAAGGTGAATGAGGTTTTCGTTTTGCCCCCACAACGTGTTCAAAGTGCAAAAAGTATAAGACTTTATTGGTATGACAGAGAAGCTTGTGTTCCTTTGTTTTTTCTCATGTTTTTTTTTTTTTTTTTTCTTAAGTTGCAAAATCATTTTTGGGCATATATTTAATCTTGATTAAACTTCATCTTCTGAACTTTGCCTTGGCTTATTTTTACATCTACACATTTGACAGCAATGCCACCTTAGCTCTGTTTTTTCTGTTGTAGATACAGGATTTGTTTGCTATTAAATGAACTTTTAAACAGTTTTTTTTTTCTTTTTTACTCTTAGAAACTTTATCAAAGCTCACTAGTTGCTTAGGTTTTGCTTCAGGGTTCCTAAAAAGTGAGTAAAAATCCATTTTTTTCCAGCCTCAGATTTTGAGAGTTTTCGGCCTTTTATAAAATAAAGGAGAAAGGAAGGAAGGAAGGAAGCAAGCAACGGAGGATGGAATAAATGACATGTTGGGGGGTGGGGGGATTACACAAGGAATAACAGCACAAATCAAGGACAAGAGACGGGGAAGGAAAAGACAGACGAGAGAAAAAAGGGAGGTAGAAAATTACAAAATTAAATACATAAGTAAAGGAGGAATGTGGGAAAGTTAAGGATGGACAGGAAGGATAGAACAGAAGGACCCAAATAAGGCCACGACCATGACATGAACGGGGAATAAAGAATTAAATCTTTTCTTTTCCAGATTGATGCAGACCTCTAACTTACTAAAGTCAAATTCTAGACTTTGCCCTGTTCAGTAAACCAGGAACGCTTTTCTAATCTTGCAGCTGCACATCCTAGAAAATATTTGCCACTATTTTTCAAAACAGGTATCAAATGAGAGAGAGAGAAAGGGGGGAAAAGTTAAAATCCAGGACATACATGAGCTGAACCAAACAAAGGCAGCAATGATGGGAATGCAAGGACACCAGTAAGAACCCTGGGACAGGAAAACACGGCCGGGCCCGCTCCTTATCTCACCAGCACTGAAAGAGACGATCTGTTTTCCCATTTTCATTTGGGGGGCGAACATGGATCTAAATCAGTCATATTCAGAATAGAAGTACCTTTTGGAAAGAAACCCAAAAAACTTTAAGTTGGTATTAAACACTTTTTATAAAACCCTAATTTCTGTATGAAACGTTGCTTTTTTATTGGTCTGATGAAATATTCTAATCTTAAAATGCTGTGCTTTTATTAGCACAGATATAAAGGCTTTTTTTTTTATTTATTTTTTTTTTTATTTAACCTTTATTTAACCAGGAAGTCCCTTGAGATTAAGATCTCTTTTTCGAGGGAGACCTGGCCAAGACGGCACACCAGTTAAAATACAAACAGAAGTACAACATAGATAAAATCTCACATAGAGGAAAAGACAGTTCACATAGGGCAGTTACATTTTTCAATTACATGACATTTTAACATGGCTTTAAATTCATTCAATGGGATTAGATCATTTAAACGGAGCAAATGTTTTAAAAACACCATCGCTCTGTGTTAATCTATATAATCAATATTCTAATTTATTGTATGACAGTAAATAACGGGGTGATCAAGTTTGTCTTTACTGCTTTTTACCATAACTCACATCGAGAGCCCGCTAAACAGTGAGTGAACCATCTTACTACAGCAGAATGAGTGGGTAAGCTGTTGACACATTGTACCACAGACATATATACGACATATATACGATATATTATGATATATACTCTTATATTATGTCTATGCATTGTACATTCCTGTAGGGAAGAAAGGAAGGAAGAGGTTTCCAGTTTGCTGAATGATGCCAAAGTACTTGCCTGGGTCACATGTGGGCGATGCAGCTGAAATGCTGTGCTCACTTACAGACACCAGGGGGCGCATCGGAGGTCACATAGGAAAGGCCAAACGACCGCTTGTATTGTTTTTAACTGAGATGTAGAATGGGAGAAAAAGCCCAGGAGGAGTAAATTTATCCCCCATTACACAACCATTTTACATATACCAACTCTTTCCCTCCTTTTGTATGTTTTGTTTAGAAAAGTTAATGTTAGATGATGGACCAAGCAGTGAAGCGATGAATGAATGAGATGTATTAAAACAATGTCTTGCAGGGTTTATTCTCATCGCTGTGAGGAAAAAAGCTAAAGTATCCTGTTCCAGGGGTGACTGCCTCTACTCACTCTGTTTCAGTGCGTACTTGTATTTATTTATTTATTTTTTTTTTGTGCTACTACACACAGCAACAGCAATCTCAGCGCAGTAGTATATTAGTCACATTCCTTTTTGCTGTTGTTTATTCTTTTCCATTGATTTCTAAGTTCATGCCAGCAATACAAGCAAGCATCCCATCAGGAACTATATAACTATTCCATTACTTTATTACATGTACAAAAAAAAAAAAATGCTGCTTTGGAACTATTTGAAACTGTTGTTAAAATCCCACCAGCTGAAAACGAAACACTGCAATTTACACATTTTATGCAATAGTAAACTTGAGATATTGTAAATATAATATTTACAAGTTAAAGCTATAGCAAATAACATATATATAGTAGGACAGATGCAATGGTTGATAGGGAATATATTGCAAGATTGTTTATTGGTTTTTAAAAAGCCTTTGATGCTATAAATTATGGCTACCTGATGAAAACGCTGGATAGATATGCCACATAGAGAAATAGCACGTTCTTGAGCAAAAACTTTCATTGATAATATATTATTTTTTTTATGTTCACATAAAAAATGCAGACTGATTTTTCTGATGGTCACTTGTGGCGTACCTCAAGGTTCAGGGCAAGATCCTAAATGTTTTATACTGTACATAAATGACTTGTATTGAAAAGCTTAAAATTGACCTTATTTACTAAGGATACAAGATAGTACTGCACTAATAACATTGAACCGCCTTCCAAGTGGAAAAGAAAGGGAAGTGATCATTTTTGAATAATTATCCCCAACTTATTCAAAAATTGGTGAGTCTTACAAATGATGTTCAAATCAAAAGGTTATATGAGAGTAATTCTTCTCTGGTTGACAGTTCATTATAAATAGCGTTTAAAGCCTTGTACAAACTAAGTAAAAGAAAAATGTTGAAATCTTTTGTGATATCATATAAAACAAAAGACAATTAAAATGAAAATTAACATGCTATATTCTTCCTTAATATTCCCCTACATGATCTGTAGTGTGCAAATGTGGGTAAACACATAAACTAACACAGGACCAATATATATATGCTGCAACAGAAATCTAAGAATTATAGGCGGTTCAGATAACAATGATACGCCTAGCAAAGTATTCATAAAATTGAATGCCTTAATGCATCTGTTTAAGACAACTCATTGCAGTGCTAGCAATTTACTGTAATTTTCTTCCAAACCATATTGAGAAGATGTTTAAAGTCAATGAACATAAAAAAGGAACTTAAAAGTATTTCTAAAGCAACATTCATAGATTGGTTAGTTGAAACTGCTTTGCAAGAAAACAGCAAAGGTCAAGAGAGAAAAGCTGCAGAACAGACGTTATAAGGAAATAATACTATCTTGTTGAGAATCTAACTATACAAAGAACTGGTAGATACAGAAGAGAGATTTGTTCGTCAGGCTGCACAGTTGGTAGCACTGTTGCCTTGCAGCAACACGGTTCAAATTCCAGTCTTAGGAGGTTGAAGTTTTCATGTCTCCCACAATCCCCCCCCCCCCAAAAAAAAACATGACCGTTTGGTGAATCGGTTACACTAAATTTTTTTATTAGGTATGAGTTGTGGGTCTCAGCAATGCCCGGCGATGCACTGCAGACCAATGGTTTGATTGTAATTCTGTTACATGATTCGTCACAGTTTTTTTTTCAAGATATTACATAATACATGCTTGCTGATGTTTTGTTTGAGTGTGTGTGTGTGCGCGTGCGTTTGTTGTTGAATAAAAGGCATATGTTGCCATTCATGTTAAAGTGAAAAAAGATGTGTTTCTTACTGTCTCGGTTAAGCCTGTTAAACATTAATAATAATAATAATAATAATAATAATAATAATAATAATGATAATAATAATAATAATAATAATGGAAATGCTCTGGTCTGCCTTGAAGTGACTGTGAACCGAAAAATATATATTTACAACGTTTTTATAATAATAATAATAATAATAATAATAATAATAATAATAATAATAATAATAATATTAATAATAATAATAATAATGGAAATGGTTTGGTCTGCCTTGTAAGTCACTGAGAACTGTCAAAGATCTGTTTTACAACGTTTTTATAATAATAATTATAATAACAACAATAAGAATATAATATAGTGATTTATTTATTTTATTTTGTACATTGATTATTGTTCAATGGGAATCCCGGTCGTTAATAAATATATTAAATCTAATATTAGAAATGACAAGTTTAACACTTTAAAGTACAAAGAAATGCTGTGTCATACGGTAATAAAGGCTCAGGGTCGTTTTCCCGCTTCCTTCCCCTCATGGCGGCTGCTGGCCCTCCGTGTTCCTCTCTCCAGGAGCTCCGCTCCAGGTTTTCCGGGAAGCCGCTGACTCCGGAGGAGGGCAGGTAAACCGAGTCCCGCTCCAGTTCCTACAGGTGGTTGTTGGTATTATCCGGGTTTTGGGTCAGACTTTTCTTTCCAGACTTTTTTCTCGCTCTCTGGTGTGTGTGTGTTTTTTTTCCTCCTCCTCCTCCAGTTCTCCTGCACTGTCTGGTTGAATTTGAATAATAGACTTTGAGAGGCAACGTCTCCGGTGCACAGCGGCAGCGGCAGGACAAAGTGCCATGCTTTTGAAAAGCAGTAAATATGGCGGGATGGAGGGATTTTCCAACCTTGGGAATAACACTTTTTGGCTGTAATGTAGTTTACATCGCTTTGTTTTGAAGCGGCGCTTTTTTGTTTTGGACTCCCTCCATATGTAGTTTTTGTTTTTTTGGGTCCCGCTGAGCTTTATCGGTGCGATTTGAATTATGCCCTTTCACCAGAGGACCGTGGAGCCGCGCCGCGTGAGCCGGCTGTCGGCGAGGGACGGCCGCAAACCGAGGGAGGCGAGCGGGCGACGCAGAGCCCGCAGAGCCGTTCTGTACTCCTCTCTGGAGGAGGTGGGCTGTCACACGCTGACCAGCGTGATCCAGCAGCTCTCCTCGCTCTCCCGGCACGCCAGCGACATCTTCCTGGGCATCGAGGTGGAGGCGGGCATGGTGTTCAGGAGGTCCTGCAGGATCGAGGGGCGCCTGCACGACCTGCACGAGCAGATCCTCAGGCTGAACCCGAAGAAAGTTCAGATCCGTAAGTTCCGCCGAGTTCCCTTAGGCAACTTTCTGCTTTTGGAGCGTTTTTTTTGCAATTGAAACAAGGCGCTGCTTAAATTTCAGAGTAGCTGACAGGTGTCTCTGTTTTCTAACGCTGTGGTCATGTCCAAGGTGAGGTCGCCTTTTGTCTATTGACACAACCAGGGAGGACTGACCTGTGTCCTCTTGGACACATGGCTGTCTTTGTCTTCCTTCAGAATTATGTTAATGAGGGCACCGGGTCCCTTCAGACATGATGGATCTCCTCTCATCTTATTGACCCCCCCCCCCCAAATGGGACATGAGATCACCAGAGAACCGAGCAAACAACCTTTCATCTGCTTCTTCACGCAGCTGGAAGGAGGTAAACACAGTTGGTCAACAGCAGGATAGATGGAAAAATCAATTTTCCGGCCCTAGGATCTTAATTAGGTTTGCTTGGCATTGTAAAGGTGCTACTTTTACATGAACTCAGAGTGTGACTCATGTGGGGTGCCACAGTGCAACAAAACTCAATCGCTCATTTAAATGTGTTGCCAAAACACTTACACAAATGTCGTAGTTGTTTAACCTGTTTAAAAATCTATTTAAAAATGAACTCAGAAAAATGAATAACTCAAAAGTGCCACAGGAAACCAAAAAAACATCAGCTGTTTAAATATTTTACAATTTGTTTTGCCTAAATGTATCAATTATTTACTTTTTGTCATTTATTCATTATTTCCATAACTTTTTTTAAAGTCACGATAAAACATAATTATGTTTCAGTACCTCTGCTAGAGTGCACAATGTAGTAAAAAAACAACAACATTTAACTATATCGGTCAATAATTATTCACACGTCATTTTTGTTCATTTAAAGAAATCCTGTTCATGTATTTACTCAGAAACGAACTCATGGGGCCCGAATAACTCAAAAGTGCCACAGAAAACCAAAAAAACTTCAGCTGTTTAAATATTTTACAATTTTTTTTTGCCTAAATGTATCAATTATTTACTTTTTGTCATTTATTCATTATTTCCATAACTTTTTTTAAAGTCACGATAAAACATAATTATGTTTCAGTTCCTCTGCTAGAGTGCACAATGAAGTCAAAAAAACATTTAACTATATCGATCAATAATTATTCACACGTCATTTTTGTTCATTTAAAGAAATCCTGTTCATGCATTTACTCAGAAACGAACTCATGGGGCCCGAATAACTTTGGGGTGTCAAAAGGTGCAAGAATGTAGCAAATCTTTGAATAATCATTTAGATTTGTTAATGTAAAGTAAGGTTAAATGCATTGAAGTAAACACAAATCTTTCACAAGTTATTTAAATATGTCAGCTTATTATTTAAAATGCTCTAAAAATTATTTATTGATTTACGTTCCACGTTGCGCAATGGATTTAAAGGTACAGCGGATGGTCTTCTTCGGCTTCAAGTTCCGGGGGGGATCATCTTATCTATTGGTTGTCCCACAGGCCAATCAGTGTGCGTGCTTGTGTCCTCTTGCTGACTCTGCGTGTGCATTTCTAGTGTTTATATCAATGGCGGATTCAGGCAGGGGCGCGGGTGGCGCGCGCACCCCCTTTTGGAGACGAAAATGATTTTTTTAGAGCGGACGGGCATTGGGCGGAAGCTGTACTTTTTTTTTTTTTTTACCTCAGAGTGGCCATCGCTCTGGTCGTACTATCTTTGATGTGTCAATCAAACAATTCAACCAATCAAATCAACGACTGAAGACAACATGCTAGCCAATTACAGCTGGAGAGGGGCGGGTCACTTGGTCATACAAATAGCTTTCAGAGCGAAGCCGGCGGCGTGGCTCGGCTGTGGTCACCGTCGGTGTAGGTAGAGCGGGATGGATATTCGGTGTGATTACCAAACAATTAGAAGAAGAGACAAAGAAGCAAGCGAGAACGAGCTGGAAGCAGCGCTATTAATTTCTGTTTGAAACGTCTGTTTGAAGTCAACACTGGAGTAAACATTGATGCTAGGAGGGTTAGCTAGACAGCTAGGAGTGTTAGCTAGACAGCTAGCAGCACAAGGAGCAAAACTCAGGAGTAAAACTGCTAAACTGAAGAAACTTGGGTTACTTCAGGTAGAAGGGAACTCTGCTTTGTTCTTATTCTTGTGCTCCTAGCTGCTGTAATTACAGAACCTCTTCTAGTATGAATTTTTATTTCAGTCAGTGTTCAGCCTGACACCATTGCTCATGTTTATGTATGCTAATGCTTGACTTTTGAGTCAAGACAGCTCTACAGGTTGTTGTATCTCACTGTTAGTTTCCATCTCAAACCAGCATAAAACCTGCCCAACTAAAAAGAAAAAAACAAGCCCAAATCTCAAGCTCTCTTATGTTAAAAGCGCAGAAGTATGAAACACATGAGAACATGCCACTATGTACACAAAATGTACAATCAGTCAACCAAATAACACACAAAATCACTTTAACAACCATGATATATCAACCGGGAAAAAAAAAACCTTACCTTAATATAAACTTAATTTGTCTTATAGAGCTCAATAAAACATTTTTCTTTTAGTAGAACTCAACCCCTCTAGGGGGATTTACAGAGACCAATACAATTTCATAGTGACACTTGATTAACCATTATTATTTTCTTGTTTTATTATAACAATCAATATTATTCATAATATCTATTATTCATTGATGATGTCAGATTCGACTCATTTAAAAAATAAATTGACCAGTAAAATGAGTTCAATGAGATGGCATTTTATTAAAATGGTTTTAGTTTTTTTCCAGACATGGACAACCATTGTGATATATATTTTGTTAGTAATTCTTTCTAAAAGCCCAACAAATGTAAAAAGCTTCCCAAATTTTTACAACCAGCCCATAACCTATTTTAGCTCATTGTGTTCAAAAGAAGCTTAATTGGGTGGAAAGCTGCCTAATTTGGTAACACTGAATAAACTATATCTTTTTGTTTGATTTTTTTAGATTTTGGGATTTTATTGAGAGTTTGTTTCTTAACACTGTAGGAGATGTCACAGAGCCACTGTTCAGCCTAAAGCATGTAAAATGCTTTTTTTTTTTTTTTTTTTTTTAAGGTGTGCCCCCCTGAAAAGTGTAATGCCCTCCTGTAATTTGTTTCTGCAGCCAGGTCTGTCCGAGCATGAATTTGAATTGCTCACAGCTCAGGTCTCGCGTTATTACAACGCGATTAAAACTATTTCAAAGCAACTTGCATATGATGAACGATGAGAGTGAGAAATAGATCTTTACATCATATAAAGATGATCTACCATCATGATCAACATTCAGGCAGGAAATGAAGTTGTGGCACACAAAGTGGTCATCATCAGTGGAAAAACGCAGCTCTCTCCCTGAAATTCTAAGGATAACAAATATTAAGTGCTACCCAAACATTTCTATGATTCTTCACCTTCTGTCAGTTATACCTGTTACGAGGTACAGCTACGTCCATTTTACTAAAAAAATATAATTTCTGGAAATAAAGAAAATCTTTGTTTGATTAATTGTTGATAAGAATATTTTTTTAAGGATAATTCTTTCTTCAAACTACTTTTTAACCTTGTGCATGCTGTAAAAACCAAGAAATTTTGTCTTAAAAATTCTTTTTCAATTAAAATAATATAATCATGCTAATTCCACTTATGTTCATCCATTAAAATGATTATCAATTCAAAAACCCATAGATGAATAATTAGGGTAGTGTGGAAGAGTAAAGATGGCATTCTATGGTCATTTAGCCTCACATTGTCTTGACATGACCCTTACGTGCGCACCCCCCTTTGAAAAATCCTGGATCCGCCCCTGTATATATCTAGTTAGCTTTAGTGTTAGCTGTTCATTGTAGCTCCGCTGCTCTCGCCGTATACTTTGAAAATGGCCGAGAGTTGCAAGAAGCAAACTGCCTTGCAAGTTTATAAGGAAAAGAGGAAGGCATCAGATGAACGAAATAAGACCAGAGTGGATTCATGAGATTTTTGTGATTTCCCCCTGAGGAGCCTCAGATGGTAAGATGGTCTTGCGCATGCGCAGTTATTCAAAAAGTGACTTGGGTGTGAAGTAGATGTAAAAAGTTCATGTATTAAGATGTATTAAGTCATATATAATGATTTCAACAGTACACCGTGTGGCTTTTTATTAGTTAATGTAGAAAAAAAATTCCTTTTTTGTACTAAAATGAATGTAGGAAAGGCACGTTTAATAAGATATCAAATGACTTGTATGTGCACATGTTCACCTTAAGGTGGGGTTTACATGTTATTCCTATATAAAGGCGTGATCAGGAGTGCATTAACGGTCGGCGACGCAAAAGTTTTGGCCAATGCGAATAGAGTGAAGCGAAACTGCGAATGGTGCAGTGAACTCGTGAATAGAGTGAAGCAAATTTTCTCTTGAATTCAAAACTTTCCTGTCATTTTGCGTCACGTTAAGGGTCCTCTTCGTCCATTTATTTAAGTGGAAAAATGTTTTTTTTTTATATGTTACATACTTAGACAGTACAATTAGGGAATTTGTCTATTTACAATGATGCATTCACTGACCGAAGACGGCTGTAGTTCGTGTCCTGGAAAGTGATTCGTCCCTCGACGTGGGGCAGCAGGTCCTCATGCTGGGTCTTGGACATCGTGTTTTCGTGAAGCTGACTCACTTTTTGTTCTCTCGTCAGATAAACTCATATGTCAGTTCATTGATATTATGGTATGTCTTAGAATACCATGTATTCACACATATGAAGTTACAGATAAATGAATCCTCCCATTTGATGATTTTTTTTTTTGGGGAAGCCTTTGCACATGTGCAGTGTGATTTAGCGATGGCACATTTTTAAACGGGGAGTGTAATTACGCATCTATGCTTGTTGAGAGTTGAAGAACGTACCGCCTACTAGTGGCAGGGCAGTGAAATGACGCCAGATTTAACATTTCTACTCAGGTGGTGCGCACGAAGATTGTAATTAAAACGTCAAGTAAACGTGTTAAAAAAAAATCAGTTTTCATTAGATTGTTGATGTGTAAACTGCACCTTAGTATTTATTCATTTATCGGATGCTGTGTCATAGTGTGGCATGAAAGATTTTACTGTGGCATGTCAAATAAACCGCAGTCCAACTTAGACCAGTTATATTGACTAGATTAGAGCTAGCCACGCCCCCTCAATTGATAAGAGGATAACAGTTTATGATTTAATGGATAAAATAAATGTATCATGTGATATAGGGAGCATGCAATCATCAAGATATAACATTAATGTAAAATATTACATTACATACATGTGGTTTTATATTTTCCTTTTTTTAAAAGTAAGATTAAGGGAAACATTTGACGATTTGTAGGCTATTTATTCGTGTGACTTTCAACTCCCCATTAAAGCAACAATGGGAAGTTCTGATTGTGATGTGACTCTAAAGCAGGGGTGTCAAACTCATTTTGATTGAGGGGCCACATACAGCTTAATCTGATCTCAAGAGGGCCACACGAGTAAATTCATTGCAAGATTAAATACAACTAATAAATGTGGACTTGTTGTTGATTTTTATATTAAGTTAATTTCACTTTTACACAATATATTATGAATAATCTCAGCGTTTTTAAGAAAAGTATGTGCAATTTCAACAATACTTTTACTTAGTTAAACATTTACTTGTGCATTATGCATAAGAACTGATCACAGTGATTATGCAATGTTGAAAAACATTTATTCACATTTTTTGGAACTTAAAAACACTGTCCTGCATGATAAAATACATCAAACAGATAAAAATTAAGAAATGATTTGAATTTTTCCACACCTGAAGCTTAATCTGTTAATTAAAACACAGCGCCCCTCGTGGACAATATAGGAACTGCATATTTTCAATTAAACGAAGTACATGTTTTTTTCAATAATTGTTTTATCATTCTCTTCCTTTTATCTTGTCCACTTGTGAAAGTCAAATCTGATGAGCTCTTTGTGGCATCTTATTGCCACATTGCCAGACAGGACACTGGAAAAAAAAAAAAAAAAAAAATGTTTTTATAATGATAATGCATTTAGCCACAGGCGGGCCGGATCCGGCCTGCGGGCCGTATGTTTGACACCCCTGCTCTAAAGTATAGGCCAGTCTGTGTTTCTGCTTTTAATTAAACCTTTTATTATGCTCTAATGTTTATAAACACAATAGCTATGGGATTATGTTACGTGCTGATTTCCGGCAGGGCGCCTTTGTTAATCTAATTTGCCTCTAAAGTATGTCGCGAAGTCGGGTTCAAAAGGCCCAGCCCAGATTCCACCAGGCACCAGTCAAAGCGGACGGTTTCGGTCCTGACTCACGGCTTTTTGTTTCCCCTTTTTCTTGCGCCGTCCTTGTGATAGCGGTTGGCTCATCCCGTCTCGGGTCGGACCGTGACTCACTGTCCGAGAGTGAAATGTGTCTGTGGGAAATGAAGGCGAGCTGACGTATCCCAGGGTGTTGTATGATGAGCAATGCGTTGGAAGACGTGTAAAAACACGGGAGTGAAGAGGGGATGTTCAGAGACCAGACTGTTCATAAAAAACACCCCCTACTCCCCGACTCTCCTGGTATCTGCACCTTCATACAAAACTGTGGTTTTTTTTTTCCCCCACTCAGCCTCCTATGTGTTCCTTCATTGCCGGCAGGAATGCGGTTTGTTACGTTGCGATCGGCGGCTGCCAGCTCACACATGGCCCCGGGCGCAACCCTGAGCGTACAGAGGCACTGACTTTGCTTTAAATCTTTCCACACATGAAGGAAAAAAACAACACTACCTGCCTTCTGAAGGGCCCTCCAGCATTACTCCAGGAAGAGAGCACTCCATTTAAATAAGTCTGATCAGCTGGTGGTGCTTTGAATGAAAGTTGCTCTGGAGCTCCTCTGACATACTCTGTTGCTGGTTTATGTTGACATTTGCTGCATTACACATCATATAAAGACCTCTATGGATTTTACCTGTGTCCTGAGGTGGGGATCATGTTACTGGTGAGGGGCCCCTTTATGCTGGGAGACCACTATCAAATAAGAAGGAGGGCAAAGTAAGTGTGTGTACACCCATCCAAAGCAGCGGTCATCCATGGCTGATGTCCAGCTGCTTTTACACTGCAAAAACCGACCTTAAAATAAGTAAAATGTTCTTAAAATTTTGGTTTTTGTCCTTGATTTGAGCAGGTAAATGATATTATCTGCCAATGGAATGAGTATTTTGACCCCTAAAATAAGATAGTTAGACATCCTACACTTGAAATAAGATGATGGAGATGAGTTGTTCCTATTTTAAGTGCAAAAATCCTATTTCATTGGCAAATCATCTTATTTACCTGCTCAAATCAAGGACAGATGCACTCATTTTAAGAAAATTATACTTATTTTTAGTTCAGTTTTTGCAGTGTAGGTGTGTCCTTGTTCCAGCTAGGGCTGGGCGATAAATCGATTTAATCGATTAATTCGAATTTACAATTCTTTAAGATTTCGTTTTTGGAAAATCTGGATTTTATTTTGCCAATACACTCATTGGGTTTCCATGAAGAGAACAGCATTTGATGCTGAATATATGTTTAGGCAAATGTCTCGTCAAAATATTGTTAAGTAGAAACTTTTTTTTTACCATAATACGAGGTACTTCATTTACTTATTTACTTTTTTTTTTAACTTAGTTTGAAGTTCACATGTGCAGTGAAGCCTGTTCTTAGCTCAATGTGTAATACCACTAGCAGCAAATGTTTTGTTATATTTTCATTGTTTATAATGGCACGGCTGCCATCTTGTTTTGCATGTTTCGCAGCTTGTTTTTAGTTGCACTTTGAATTCAATTCAATTCAATTCAATTCAATTTTATTTATATAGCGCCAAATCATGAAACATGTCATCTCAAGGCACTTTACAAAATCAAGTTCAATCATATTATACAGATTGGGTCAGATTATACAGATTGGTCAATTCAGCTCAAACTCCCTGACGAAATGCTTGACATAAAAGCAAGGTTTTAAAATAATTTCTTTAATTTCTTTTTATGAAACAAAAAGGAGGAAAAAAAATCGATTAATCGGATTTGGTATGATAAAATAGGATATTTATTTTTTAATCCATATCGCCCAGCCCTAGTTCCAGCTCACATGGATCTAACGGCTGAAATACCTTCTCAGTATGCAGTCAAGTTCTCCGGATTCCTGCTTATACCCTAATTATTTGATTTAGGCGTGCTGAAGCAGAGACCCATCTAAACGTTGCAGAACGCCGGCTCTTACGAGGACAGGAATTTGACACCTGTGACCTAAGGTAATCGCGGTTAGATTGAATAGGTCTAAGGGCACGTCTTCTTTTGTGTATTTTGCTACCATTAATCCGTTTGGGCTGAAGCAGAGGCCATCAGGGCAAGGTTCAGAGGTCGCTCTGTCGGGCCTCAGTGGGGAGAACACCTGACGCACGGAAGTCAAGAGTTAAACAAAGCTGGACGGTCTAGCTTGGATTTCTGCTTATGGCCAAAAGAGCCAAATCGTTCTGTGTTTGGATAAACAGTCTGTCCTGCTGCGCCCTTATGTGTGAAATGAGCCGGTGATTTTGTTTAGAGACTAAATAGCAGCTTGAAATTTCTCAGGTGACGTCTGAGGATAGAGCACTGCAAAAACTAAACTAAAAATAAGTAAAAGTTTCTTAAAATTAGTGTATCTGTCCTTGATTTGAGCAGGTAAATAAGATGATTTGGAATAAGATTTTAGCTCTTAAAATAGGAACAACTCCTCTCCATTCTCTTATTTCAAGCGCATGATGTCTAATTATCTTATTTTAGGGGTCAAAATGCTCATTCCATTGGCAGATAATATCATTTACCTGCTCAAATCAAGGACAAAAACCCAAATTTTAAGAACATTTTACTTATTTTAAGGTCTGTTTTTGCAGTGAGGGCGTCATGGCAGGCGGCGCCAAAAGGACTCCGATCCAGTTACAGTCACAACTTTTATAAGTATTTCATGGGATAAACCAACAAAAAAGAGTCCATAATTGCTAAGGGGCAATAAAATGTATGGGTTCAAAAACTCAGTAGCAGTTTTGCAAAAATAAACTTGTGCACGTTTGTTCGTCCTATTTTACTCTGATATCCCTACATAAGATCCCATTGCAAATATAACCTAGTTGGTAAATAGAGTCACCCTTTGTGTAACATGATCTGTTCTGTGAAGGCCTCAGAGGTTTGTTGGAGAACGTTAGTGAACAAACAGCATCATGAAGTCCAAGGAGCCAGGTAAGGCAGGAAGTTGAGAATATGTTGAATGCGGAGTTAGTTTATAAAACAATATCCCGTGCTTTGATATTCCCATAAAGCTCTGTTCTATACGTCATCTCAATAATTTAAAGGCGTCACTTCTCTGTTTGACAAAACGGTATGGAAGTGTGTACATTTGATTAAGTCATGCAGTTATTTTATTGTGTTATAATCTCTACTTCACTGTTGTAGACACAGGAGCTTTAGTGACTTTTTTAGGTTAGTGCTAGGGTCGCTATGTGGAGTTTTGTTTTATCCCCGTCAGTCTGCCTCATGGTGAAGGCACCTCTGAACAACACTTCTGTGTTTGCTTTGTCCGTTCCAAAGGGCCGCATATGCTGTACTCGGTCCATCGCAACAACTCTACTGTTGATACTTTTCTACAGCCAGGCCGGGAAAACTGTTCCCATAGACTTGACTGAGGCAAAGGTTCACTTTGTAGCAGGACAACGACCTTAAACAAACAGCCAGAGCTTCAATTTCATGGTTTAAATCGAATCCTAGTCCCATGTTAGAAGGGCCTAGTCTGGAATTGGGTCTGGAATTGGGTCAGGATGTTCTTCGGTTGTGCCCTTTCCTCCGACAAAATGCTTGCTACATATGTACTTGAATTTGGTAACTTTTTCCGGGTTGAACTGTTGTGTAGGCCGACCGCCCCGGTGTTCCAAGCGTACACATTTCTCCTTGGCAGTCTTGAAGAAAACATCCTTCATATGCGGCCGATCAGCGTAACTCGAGTCGCTGTTGCACGTTCCATAGCAACAATGTTTAAAAACCATGGTCTTAGATTTGGAAAAAGCAGTCGTTTACCGAGTAAAACCAAGGCTAACGCACGTCTCTTTTACAGCAAAACAGCGGCGGGTTTCCGGAGTTTGCCCCACTGCGTACCACGTGATGTGACGTCATTGTGACGTTGTGTTTCTAAAAATAGCTCGCGCGCGGTACCCCATTGACTCAAAGTTGTTTACATGTTGTTTACGTTATACAAAGACATGCCACACTTTTCAGATTTATCCCTTGCAAAAATAAGTGAAGAGCATGTTTTTTCTTACACTTTACAACAATCTTTGTGATGGTCAATCAAATGGTAAATGGACTGAACTTATATGGCGCTTTTCCAGTCATGCTGACCACCCAACGCGCTGTACACCGAGTCGCTCTCAACTAACGCGCAGACACGGTAGGCAACTTGGGGTTAAGTGCCTTCTGATTGCCAGACGACAACTCAACCCATCAAGCCACAGTCGCCGTCCGAAATGAAATGCAGGGTTCCCACGGGTCCTTGAAATCCTTGAAATTTTTTGTGGGGTTGAAAGTTCACACGGATGACGACTCGTGTGTCATTATTTTAATACCACACGATCTTTTAAAATTATGTTGATTCCGCAGACTTTTAATTTGCAAAAGTACGTTCGCTCTTCTTCGTTAGTTGGTAGGCTACGGTTTAGGCCTACGTGCGTCCAATAGGTTACATTCACGCAGTGTTGCCAACTCAGCGACTTTGTTGCTATATTTAGCGACTTTTCAGAGTCAAAGTCAAAAACTATCTTAATAAAAGATGAAAGTAAGTGAAACAAATTTATATAATTCTGAACATCTCAATGCTGCACTTTTTTCCATAAAATTCCATGAAACGGTAGGCTAATGTACATCTTATATGTAATGTAGTATGGCATAGCCATGTACTGTGGATATAAATGTAGGCTATGAATATGATCAATATCAATGTAGGCTATAAATTAAGTCCACTTTCTTGCATTGCTTCTGACCCAACAACTTCTATGCCGTTTAGTCTTTTATTGAATTTGCATTGTATTAAAATATGATAACCTATTCAGCGGTCACAGTAGGTAAATGCCGCCACGTGTGGTCCTTGAATTTGAGGAAATTGGCCCTGGAAAGTCATTGAAAGGTCCTTGAATTTGATGTTCACCAAGGTGTGGGAACCCTGGAAATGAAATCACGATAAAATACATTAAAGTTAGTAGATGTAATGTGACAAAAATATGAAAAAGTTGAAAGGGGGGTGTGAATACTTCTGCCAGGCAGTGGGAAGGTGTTTTTAGCTTTATGTTTTAAACCCCATTCTTCAGCCAAATATAGCCCTGCCTGCATTGGAACTGGGAGTATTTTATTTCTAATGATGGATCTAGGTCAAACTGGTGAAGGTTAATTGGAGTTGGACGAGTCTCAGAGCTTCCCTGTCAGACGTCTTGATGCGCACCAGCTGGATCACACACACACACGCACACACAACAAAAAAGGGACTCGTTTCCAGCTGACCCACTATTGCTATTAGTCCATCTTGTCTTTCCCCCACGCTCTTACATGCTAAGCACTGAGCATTCCTCCCCTATCCCTCAGATATTTATAGGCGTGAGCCTTTGCCCGATCTTTCATCTGCGGCATGCTGTCATGTTGAGGGTGTGTTGCTATGTTCAAGTGTCTTTAAAAGACACTGTGGGAACATGCGCTGGTGTCTGTTGATGGACGGTTGTTACACGCAGGTCGGGAACTGCTCCGGTCGAGTTGCAGAAACTCACTTGACTGAGATCCGAGTTTGTTTCTCTTTTAAAACCCTCATCTTTCATGCCTGGATAAACTAATTACAGTTTTGTTTTCATTTCTTTTCCGGTTTGCCACCCAAAGACGCTCATGCAGGCTGCGTTTTTTCCTGCTTCAGTTCTCTATGCCCGCTGTTCTCGCTGTCTCTGCCCGGTTCCCTTGCCTTTCACTGATGGAGAGCAGTCATTACGCTGACAGAATCCACAAGTCGGTTCCCACACAACTCGCTCAAGAGAGAGAAAAGTTTGGCCTGGTTCTGGAGGCCGACCCGCTCCCACATGGGCAACAAAAGAATCAGGTCCGGTTATAGAGACGAGGAGAGATCAGCGAGAGGGGGGGAAAACACGGTGGAAATTACTGGGAAGGACCTGTAGCCTCAGGAGAGTTGGTGCTGACTGAACTGTGTCGCATGTGGACCAGCTGAACGGGTTCCAGCCTGGAAAAGTCTGGAATTTGATTTAAAGCATTTTCCAGGTCTGGAAGAATGGAGAAAAAATATAGTTGTATGTAAATATGTGTAAAGCCTGTGTCCTTTCTCACACCCTCCTTTCTTAATCTATCCTCCCTTGGTTCCTTCTTTCCTTCCTTTATCATGTCTTTCTGTCCTTCCTTCCTTCCTTCCTTCCTTCCTTCCTTCCTTCCTTCCTTCCTTCCTTCCTTCCTTCCTTCCTTCCTTCCTTTATCATGTCTTTCTGTCCTTCCTTCCTTCCTTCCTTCCTTTATCATGTCTTTCTGTCCTTCCTTCCTTCCTTCCTTCCTTCCTTCCTTCCTTCCTTCCTTCCTTCCTTTATCATGTCTTTCTGTCCTTCCTTCCTTCCTTCCTTCCTTCTTTCCTTCCTTCCTTTATCATGTCTTTCTGTCCTTCCTTCCTTCCTTCCTTCCTTCCTTCCTTCCTTCCTTTATCATGTCTTTCTGTCCTTCCTTCCTTCCTTTATCATGTCTTTCTGTCCTTCCTTCCTTCCTTCCTTCCTTCTCTCCTTCCTTCCTTCCTTCCTTCCTTCCTGCCTTCCTTTATTATGTCTTTCTGTTCTTCCGTCCTTCTTTCATTTATCATGTCTTTCTGTTCTTCCTTCCTTCCTTCCTTCCTTCCTTCCTTCCTTCCTTCCTTCCTTCCTTCCTTCCTTCCTTCCAGGAAGGTCCTACCTTTATCATGTCTTTCTGTCCTTCCTTCCTTCTTCCCTTCTATAATTCCTTTTCTCTTCCTTCTTCCCTCCTATCCTTCCTTTTCTCTTCCTTCTTCCCTCCTATCCTTCCTTTTCTCTTCCTTCCTCCCTCCTATCATTTCTTCCTCTTTCTCCTTCCTATCCCTCCTTCCTCCCTCCTATCCTTCCTCCCTCGCATCCTTCCTTTTCCTCATCCTTCCTCTCTCCCATCCTTCCTTTTCCTCATCCTTCCTCTCTCCCATCTTTCCTTCCTCTCATCCTTCCTCCCTCCCTCCTATCCTTCTTTCTTTCTTCCCTCTTATCCTTCCTTCCCCCCTTCCACTCCTACTCTTCGTTACACTTCCATCTGTCATCCATCCACTTACTGTTTCCTGCATTTACGGTCCATCCTTTCTTTCCATTCTTTCATTGCTTCATTTAGTACTCCCTCCCTTTTCCCCACTGTACGTCCTTTCTAGAAATACCTTTTAAACTTCATGGTGAACTTTTTTCTTTTAGAGTTTAAAATGCCTACATGTCTCACCAGATGTGAATTATGTGAAGGCTCCTCCGTTGTAAACTATCATAGTTGGTCCAGGCCTCCTGTCAGTTGCTGCTGTTCCTCCTTGGCGAGCTGAATTGCTTCGTCTTTTCATTTTCTCATATTTCTCATATCAGATAAGATGCGTTTCACACAGTATGAAATTTGATTGTTTTCCTTTATCATTGACGTCCACACTCGTGTGAGTCTGCTCCCACATTTAGAGAACCCCCATGTGGGACTTGCGTGCTGGCTAGTTGGTATCTGAGGTTACTGTGAGGCATTTTGGAGCCAATAAGGAGACAGTTTAATCCCCACTGCGGTGATGATTTTCTGAGAAAAGACAGACTGGGAGCTCCCAGGGATGCTGGATCTCGCTTGTTTTGTGTTTTCTTTTCAGTAAATCTCAGCTTCCACATGTTCAACATTTCTTTCTATTTTATGATTTTTATTCTAGTAAGAGATACTTATTTTAAAGGTGCTCATAATGGGTAATATTTTCAATCTGAGGTTTTACTGCTCTTTAAAAACAGCCCGTGAAGGTTTTGGCAAATTTAACCCAATAAAACAAAACATAAGTAACATATAAATATGTAAAGTTGAATTTCTTTGAAGAAAGTTGTGATTTATGCCTCAGACTGGATATGAGTTTATCATGTCATATTACATTATATATATATATGATTAAATACTTTTTATATACTCTAACAAGTATTTCAAGCTGGATTTGACAGAACTGTCACTATTGTTCTAAAACGTATTTTAATATTAGTGGCACTTGTGCAGTTTTAATGCTGGGAATATTTCCAAACAGCCAAGTCTGACTTAGTCAGTGATGGAAAAGGGTAGCAGCGTTCTCGATCCATATACGTATATCGTCAATAAAAAGTTTAATAGAATAACAGCTTTCCTTCCTTTTACATTCTAGCCTATCATGCAGATTAATATTAATGGTTAAATCCTCCCAACCAATCAGAAACGCAGACCCAGAAATGCTCCGTCACCAAGCTCCTCCCCTTTAAAGGGTTCAGAGAGCAATCGTTCTTTTTTTTTCCCTTTTTAAAAACTAGTAGTTTTGGTCAAAAGTTGCTTGAATAAAGGGTTGAGTTTGAATTCAGTGTTTGTATGTTCTGTATATAAAAAATAGGCCATTAAACAACAGCATAAAAAGGCCAGGGCTGCACTTAAAATATATGTTTTGAATTTGTCCACTATACCTTTTAATAAAGTCTCTTGACCAAAAATAGAGGCAATGAGTGACTTTGATTTTTGGGTGCTGAAGAACACTGCTGAAAAAACATAGGAGTGGACTAGGTTCTGTGTCAAGTATCGCCATATCTTCTCTAAGTCAAAGCAAAAATAATAATTTTAGTCAGAATCATTGGCAGCTTTACATGCATTGTTCTCTTGTTACATTAATACCAAATAATAGAGGTTTGGTCAATTTTTACACTGCAGAAGTTTGCATTTAAAGTGCATCTGAATAGGTCCAGTTCGAGGTCACGCTGCAGATTGCTACACAGCTATTGTTCCAGAGCAAAAGTATCACACACAACCAGATGTTTGGGTCAAAATGTGTTTCCTCGAGAGACAAACAGGAGCTGAGCTGCCAGGAAATCTCTGGTGAAAACTCTCCATGACAGATGAGCTCGCCTGATATTGTTTTTCCCTGCTCCCACGTGGCAAATTAAAGGCAAGAAATATTGCCAAAGAGTCAGGAAGGGTGCTGTAAGTATACGACGTAAAGAGACAATAGACTCGGTTAAAACGTTTCAGCTAATGAATGGCTCTGTCTGCGCACGTCATATAATGCATCATCGTCATCAGCATGCACCATATTCCTTTCTATCATCTTTTTTACTCTCTTTTCTCTCTTCCTTTGTCTCGCCTTGTTCTTTCATATGGTTTCCACAGCGCTCCTCTCTCATCTCTTCCATTTTCTGCACTTTGATGTCAATCCTCATACGGCCGTGCTGACCACAACAAAGACAAAGGCCCCTGCTAGCCTTCATCTTCTGCTTGCTTTGTCTTTTTTTTTTTTCTTTTTTATAATCAATTTAAAGGTTCATTCTATGACTCCATCTTATTTGACAAAAATCCTTCCCCATATGCGCTTGTTTTTTTGCTATTTGCTGTTCAGAACTGTTCACCAGCGTGCCGCGACACAAACACACAGAGTTGCTTTGACTCTACGTTACGCGCAACCCGACAAGTCATGAAACTGCACAGCAGAAGTTCTTGGTGGTTGTTAATGAGATCTTCTAAATAAAGTAAAAGGCCTTGAATTTCCAAGTAAACAAGTGAATCAGGAGGTTTTTGTTGTTGTTGCTATGTATGTTACAGCAGGTAGTATTAATTTGAGAGATATATGTTAAACTGTAACAGGAATACCAGAGCCGGCCCTACCCATTTTCTCACCCTAGGCGAATTTCTGGTCATCTCGTGTTTGCTTCCTGGTCTTTCTTCTCACCTACCAGGACTGTAAGTTTGCTTTTACTTTAAATAAATCACCTGTTACATCATCAAGCGACTCCCAAGTACCGTACCTGTCTGTATTGTGATCCACCAACAACAACCTGAAATATGACGTCAGGCGGGATGTCACTGACGGTAACCTGCTGCTATTTTTTTTACTCTGTTATCAAGCAAACTAAACTAGCTTTAGCTAACAGTCCTCTTGCTCGATGTTACTTTATGCTCTCTCCACTTCTGTTCCAATTAAGATCGCTAGCAACAAAACATTATATAAAGTAAAAAAATAACCTAAACAAAACTCAGTGCGCCCCTAGCATTTGCAGATACTGGATATAGTTAGGACCGGCTCTGACCACGGTAGTTGTTATTATTATTTTATTCATTCAGTGTATCTATCTATCTATCTATCTATCTATCTATCTATCTATCTGTTCTATCTATCTATCTATCTATCTATCTATCTATCTATCTATCTATCTATCTATCTATCTATCTATCTATCTATCTATCTATCTATCTATCTATCTATCTATCTATCTATCTATCTATCTATCTATCTATCTATCTATCTATCTATCTATCTATCTATCTATCTATCTATCTATCTATCTATCTATCTATCTATCTATCTATCTATCTATCTATCTATCTATCTATCTATCTATCTATCTAATTATATGTTGGGCTATCAGTTCAGACAGGCAGTCTGCAGGTTCCACGTTATACATTTTTTTTAAGACAGATTTAAAGCAGATTTAAAGCAGTGATTGTTCTTGTTTGGGAGTTCTTGTATAAGCTTTAACAAAAATCTAAATTTAAACTCCTGCTGAAGTTAGTAGTTTTAAAGTATTAGAGCTAATTCTGCAGGATGTTACGCCTTTCTACCTCTCTGCTCTTAATAGAGTAAAGCTCAAAGTAAAATTAGCTCATATTAGCTGGTTTAGAGACGCCGCTGCTCTGGTAGGCTGCAGTCAACTGTAGTTGTAAAACAGAAATACCTTAATGAGGACTGATGGATTTTGCTACTTTATTTTGAACGCAATGTTTTTATTAATTTTTTTTGCAGCTGGAAACATTTCCATGTGTTTCCATATTCTTTTATATTATTGGAACCAAATGAAGAGTGTGGTAGGCTTGTCTTTCCATCATCTGAGCGACGGTGTACAGCAGCAGGTGTTTTATACTATAGGAACGCTTCAATGGAAAAAGTTGACTTTTATAAACCGTGATATCAATAACTGGTGAATGCCTAAAACATAGGAAATCGGTCATGTCTCTACATAAAAGGTTATGTTTGGACTTCGTCTTATGAATCTAAGCTTTGTTGATATTTAACCTATTTTGCATGTTTTTTTTCCCCCCTTTCTTTATATTTGCATGACTGAGAGTCGAGGGGGGGAAACATGCAGGAGCCTTAAATCACTGAGGAGTATTGACTTTTTGTTGTAGTTGCAGACTGAATGGCTCTAACATGTGGATTTTGGGCTCATTGTGTGTAATTATGCATTTATCTGTCTGCCTTGATTTAGAATGCTGATCCCGAAGGGATGAGGAGATTTAGAGTTCAACACTACCTTGTTTTTTTTTTTGGGGGGGGGGGGGGGGCTGTTATGCTTTTCTCACCAAAAGTGTCACCAGAGTGCCTTGATTTGTACAGGCAGTGCAGTCAAAACCTAATTGTCATGCATGCAGAAGATTTCAACTTTGTGCATGTTGGAGTTAACTTTTAGTGGCATTTCCATTGATCCCACAGTACAATACCATCCACTGTGTGCAGCCTGTGTTAAATCTCCTTCATACAAGTAACCATCTTGGGGGAAATCCCCAGGTTTGGGTTTCAGAAAACACTCTGGGGTCCACATTGACCCAAGGAGCTCCTATGTTTTATATTATTTGACATTTTTACAACAAAGCTAGCCGTGCAAACTTGTAGCAGGTCGCTTTTGTACGTTATTTTTCATATAAAACAAAAAAGACAAAGCGTGTAGGGCAGCACTCTAACCAGCTTTTAATGGAAGCAACTCCACATCCTGTGCGTAGCCTATCAGGGCTCTGCATAGGAGTCAGACGGGGGGCCCGGCAGGCAAACATGCGTCCATACAGTACATGATGACAAACTGCAGCAGATGGCGGCTCATCTAACAGGAACATAAAGGCTATTGTTGTCCTGCATTTGCACTTTACTGCACTCACAGCTCCTTATGCATTTACTCTCAGAAAAACAAACAAGGATTTAGACTTTTTTTTTCTCCCCCTGCCACTTAGCAAAACGCAGACTAACTGTGTGTAGTGACTGAGTGACTGCTGTGTCCGGATCCATCCTGGTGGAATAAAGTCCAGTGGAAACCCTGACTTCTATGAGAACCTGTTTCTGTAGATTACGCTCAGCTGTTTTGGATGAAGCATTTGCATCTTTTTTTTTTTTTTTTATCCAAATCCAGAGAGACGAGGAGTCGGGGTGGAGCGTCCCTCGGCTATATTTGGATTGGCAGGGAAGTCATTACAAACAGCTGCTGGCTGACTGTTTTTCTGACATAAATTTAGTCCTCCAAACATCGGTGACCTCGCATAACTTGAACTTCCTCAGCTGAATAAACAAGACGGGTTTAATACGAGGGGTCGCCGAGTTGTTTTGCTCTTCCACAGAATAAGCATTTTCACGCTTGAGACTCTAATATTTGTGCATTCCACCTTTTTGCATTGAGCAACTTTCCCTCCTTTGCAATATCGGTAGTTTAAACACAGAGTTGGATGAGATGAAGCTGTGCTGTAGGCCGGCTCCTTTCGAGTTTAGGCCGGATCCGGAGTTCAAGTGATGGGAAAAGTCCCACCTATCAATCCCTACGAGCTTTAAACGAGCTGTCAGCAACGCGAGGAGATGACGGCGGCGTGAAGCAGGGTGTTGACAGCGTTGAGGTGAGCTCTGTTTGCTGTTGCATCAGGAAGCTTTGTAAGGAGAGAAATCCCTTTTAGGATGAGTAAGCACCACATGAAACAGTTCACTTCACTTTTTCCCCCTTTGATGACAAAAATAAGTTATCACGCCCATGATTCTGCTTTTTTTTAAACTTATTTTCTGTCTGTTACCACCCTGCGTGTCTGTATGTTTGTATCGGACCAGCAAGAAAATATTCTGTTCGTTATCATATTGATCGGGTCGTTGTATAAATACTCCACCCTGTACTGTCCGGGTTCAGTGAGTGATTGCATTATTTATTTTTTTTCCCTTTTAGAGCTTTTGTTTGACATGGGCTTGGGCTGACGTGAGGTTCTCCCAGTATGACCCGCAGTAAAAATACTACGGTGTATGGTTTTTACACCCTGATTTCAAATAGTTGTATAACATGATCCAGTTTCAGCAGCAAGTGTTCCAACCATTGCTTACATATATCATTGTTGTGATATATGTAAGCATGCTCCCTCTAGCCCAGATCATAAAAAACAACAACATCAGCTACCATAACTATGCAGACGACACACAGCTCTACATCACCATGTCACCAGGTTACTATGGACCAGTTCAAGCACTGAGTAAATGCTTAGAAGAAATCAATGCCTGGATGTGTCAAAATGTTCTTCAACTGAATAAAAACAAAACTGAAGTAATAATATTTGTACCAATAGAGGAGAGATCAAAAGTTAACACACAGCTTCAGTCGCTGAACAAGGAGAAGCAGCATTTAGTTCCTATGCTTCGCTTATCTGGAACAAACTTCCAGAAAGCTGTAAAAGTGCGGAAAGCCTGAGTTCTTTTAAATCAAGATTAAAAACACATTTGTTTAAAATTGCCTTTGACTGTTCTAGTTAAACTGTTTTACTGTTTTTAATGTTCTTCTTTGTTTCTACATTCTATCCCTACTTGCTTTTATTTTCCTATATGTTAATCATGTAAAGCACTTTGCATTGTCTTTGTACTGAATTGTGCTATATAAATAAATTTGCCTTGCCTTGCCTTATTTCGGTACATATAGACTTAAGCTAAAACATGAACTAAAAATAAGGCTGCACAATATCCGGGAAAATATTGAATGTTGCGCTGACATTGTAGATGGAGGAGTAACGATACATAAAACTCACAAGACGAGACGAGACACGGTATTGAGGTCACTAGAACAAGGTGGGGCGAGAATTTACTGATGCCTTCAGGAATCCCAGTGATGATTGATGGCGTATGTTGGGATTTAATTATTTTTTCGTAACACTAGTGGCTCATTTTTACAAAGTAGGCTGACAGGAAAGGTTTTTTTTAAGAGTGGGTGGAAGACATGTGGGAAAGGACCACAGGCCGGAATCGAACTTGCAGCCGTGCTGAGGACTGAGGCCTCTGCTCATGGGTCGTGTTCACTACCCCTGCGCTGTCGGAGCGCGCACGCGTGTGTTGTGATTGTGAGTTGTGTCAATATAAAACACTGCAGGCAAGTTCAGTTTATTTTTTTCCAGTCGGTGGCAGGTTTTCGATCTAAGGAAAAATCCAGCTGATTGCATCGAGTTACGGACCCTGCAGTAACTCCTCCAAGCTTGTGGGGACAGTGGACAGTAGAAGCTCTGGTTGGGTCCATGAAGTGTGACGAGAATAGGGACTAAAGCATTAAAAGGGATCATCCCGGCTGCGCTGCTTATCCCGAGAAAGGTGAGCAGAATATGTGAGCACAGTTTAATTTTTGCTGAGGATTGAAGACGATGCGAAATGTCAAACGTGGAACATTGTGCGATGCTTTATGGCAGTACATGTCTTGGGTTGCACAGCCTGTGATTATTTGTGTTGCAATGCAAATGCTGCAACAAAGATAAAGGGTGCTGGGAATGAGCGTACAATCGATAAAGCCTGGAGCCATTTTTTTTTCCTTAGATGGACGTTTACCCAAAAGGTATTTGCCATAAACACCAGGACGCAACTGTCTATATACACCATTCTTGGCGTTCACCTGAATTTGCCTTTTATTTGGTTATAAATACTGTAAGGATTGTTTATTCTGCAAAATATTGAATGTATTGAAGGCTGACTCCGATCTGTCTGGTTTTCTATGACTCCAGCTGTTTTTACTGTCATATCTGAACTTTCTGTAGGGTTAGCTGTTCGCAACTTTTTTGAGTAAAAGCTTTGTTTGTTGTGATAATTTGTTAATTAAACAAAAGGGAAAATAAATCAGCTCTAAAGTTCATAGTTCACGCTATGCCTGATGCAGGTCCTCTGTGCTTCATCAATCTTCTCGTTTCCCTGCAACACGGTGCAACAAAAGCATGTGCTTGTGTGTTTCCTCGCTCTGTGGAATATGACTTTCTGCCAGCTGGATTCCCCATTGGCTACTGAATTCTCCCAGTAGCAGCTTGGGCCGTCTCCCTTATCTACAGAAGCTTCATTGTGTGAGGTTTTAAAGTTCACGAGTTCGATGTGCGCTAGATCCCTTTAGAAGTTTCCATCGGTACTTTGAGTGATAGAAAAGACGATTACTGGTGTACAGCTGTTATTCACTGTCAGCGACCTCTGTTTGCACAAGATGTGTTGTGGGGTGATTTCAAATGTTCGGCCCGAAGCTGTTGTCGTGTTTTCTGCTTTCTAAAGCCTGGGAATCTGCTCCTGTGCTCTACAACGTTTCTCACGCTGTGCTGGGTGTCACGGATTGGTCAAAAAAACCTCATGGTGACATATTCATGAACACACAATGCTGCACTGGCAGTATGAGATTTCCTTTTTGCCTGAGGATGGGTTACTAGATGTTTACATGAACATTAAATTGGAAAACATCCATGAACCAGAAACATGCTTTTTATGTACATATATGAAGACAGCCACAATAATAACTATCTTTATTAAAAAACAAAAGTATAGTATTGTGCACAAGTTTTAAACCACCTCTACTATATTTATACATTGCTTCCATACAGCCAGTTTCAATGAGCTTTTAAAGTTGTCCTCATGGACATTTGTTCAGTATGGCAGTTTTCTGTAAAATGTGTTTTGAAAATGACGAAGTGAGGGACAAAGAAGCAACACCTCTTTATAAATATCTACAGACATACACTGAACCTATGAGTTCACTTGCCTGTATGCACATGTGAACATTAATCGCGTTCCAGTCTTAATGTGAGGCTTGACCGTGCCACACCCTTTGCAGCTACAACAACTTAAACTCCTCTGAGAAGACTTTCCACAAGGTCTAGACATGATTATTGGAATAAGTGACCCTTTCTTCCAAGAGAGCATTTGCAAGGTCAGACACTGATGTGGGACGAACAGGTGTGGATGCTCTAGTCTATCTCGTCCCGTAGGTGTTCTTTAAATGTGAGCTCAAGGCTCTGTGTAGACAAGCCAAACTCGCTTATTCATCTCTTTCTGGACATCTCCTTCATGCACTTGGGACTGACCCAGCCAAACGCAGAGTCTGGAGAATCTGTCGCTACTGACTCTTCAGAAAGTTGCCAACATCTTGCACCTAACTCTGTAATTTTTGTAAATGGCTGTGCATGGATGAGACCGGATGAACCGGAGCTGAACTCTAAATACTGATTAGAGCCTTTAAACAGAGTTTTGTGATTTATGAAACTTTCCCTTTTTGTAGTTTACAAAAAAGGGAACTAAAAAGGTAAGTAAAATTTTCTTGAAATTTTGTATTTCTCCCTTGATTTGAGCAGATAAATAAGATTATCTGCCAATGGAATGAGTATGTTTACTCCTAAAATAAGATAATTAGATATACTGCACTTGAACTAGGATGATGGAGTTGAGTTATTCCTATTTTAAGTGCAAACTATCTTGTTCCACTGATAGATCATCTTATTTACTGGCTCAAATCAAGGGCAAATAAATGCACTCATTTGAAGAAAATTACACTTTTAGTTCCTTTTTTGCAGTAATACAAATGAAAAACAAAAAACAACCAACACACACTTAATTTAAGTTAAGATAAGATAGTCGTTATTGATCTCACATTGGAGAAATTCATTTGTCACATCGGCTCAATAGTCAGGGGTATGAAAGGGTGCATCAATTATATACAGTGGATCAAAAAGAAAATGAGGAAAAAAATAAGAATAAAAAATACAAAAGAAATCGGAGTAGGCAGATGATGTCATGTGTACTTCCCGGTTATATATATATATATATATATATATATATATATATATATATATATATATATATATATATATATATATATATATATATATATATATATATACATATATACATATATACATACACACACACACACACACACACACAGACACATATATACCCATGTACTGACATATATTCACATGTACTGACACATATTCAATTGGTGATATATGTTCTTCCGGATCATTGCTCTAATTTCCCCTAAATTATAAAGCTCTAATTGTTTTTGTGAATTAAACATTGTGTTTTGCAGCATAATCTGAATGCATCACTGCACCCCTTATGAGTGAGTGCCTTTTGAAATCCAGCATTTGTCTGTCTGGGTTTGTGAGAGAAGCCCTCTGCTACCACACAGTAAGACTGGACTTTCAGAGTCATTGACGGGGATTATGAAGAGGATAATTTCATATAACTACAGAGTGGTTTAATCTTCTTAGTCCCAACTGGAGTCTGTACAGCCATTAAAGGAGGCAGCATGAGAATGTAAAGATCAGACAACAATGGCCGAAGGGAAACCAAGCATGTCTACGTCTACAGGAGGCTTACCTGTTGGTTTATAGGAATTATGGTTGCAGGAGGATGCAATTATGGATATGAGTAATTGCATGTTACTTTAGGCTGTGGTAAATGTTGACTTTACTGCTTCCTCTACAGTACAAACCATATCCTCTGAATATATTATGGTCTGTCTGAGCTTTTTCTGCCGCTGTTGATGGCTAGAGTTTTTCCCATGTGTGCCAGTCGCTGCGGTGTTTTTGCTTGTCTACACATTCGGATGATGCCAGAGTTAAAAAGACAGGATGTTTTGCAAACTGGTTGCATCCCCCTTCACAAATCTGACGGTCCTGGTTCAGAGTTTCGAGAGATAGGCAAAGCTTGTGGTCACGAGCTTGAGTCCCGAGGTCATTGGCAGGTAAGGCATGTTGACTCAGCTGTGTGTAAAAGGAAACTGGGTTCATTTGCAGGACTGGGACTGGCCATTACCTTTTATATTTGGGTGCTTCCTTTAGCCACTGGGGAATTTAAGTCCTTCCTTTTGAAAGTCTTTAAGATATATAGATACAACCATTGTTGGTTAGTACGCCAAAGGGTAATGCATTTATCCCGTAATGTGTAGCACCGCCATCTATATTTACATTCTGGATTGTTGGGATTGAAAATGAGTCACCAGGGACTGAACGTGTTTGAAGGGACAGCTTCAGGCTGTAGGACATGATGTACTGCTGTGGTACCGTCGTATCGGGTAACTATTGTTGTCAGAGGTGTCATCTTTGCTGTGGTTTTCATTGGGTAGTTTCACTCGTGTTGGATCCACTACTGTCTGTGGTGACTTTGGTTTCTAGCTCAAAGCTATTTCTCGTGTTCTGGGTTTGTATGAGTTGGGTTTCAGTGTTCTTTCACTATTATGGTTTTCAGTTTTTAAGATTAATGAGTGTGTTGTTGTTTTTTTTGGAATAGCGCACAGATTCTTTAAATTGTTCGGGTTTTCTGAATAAATATGGAATCAAGTTGAAAATTTACGAATTAAAAAAATACTTTTACAGACTTGCATCTGTGCATTCATCTACTTTCCTTTGTCCATCCATCTTCACATCTGCTCTAGCATTGTTTTTTTTTTCATTTATCCAGAATATCTGCTGTAAATTCCCAACTTTTTGGTCAAAATTGGACCGAGAACCCTGCTGATTAGAGTCTGGAGATAAAAAAAAAAATTGGTTTTGAATAATTTGTAGGAACACAGAATATAGTAGTGAAAAAAGGGAGAATTGCCCAGCCAGTTGAAATTGGTTAATTCTGTAAAAAGATTTATTCTTTCATATGGTATTTTATTATGTGGTTGACTAAGTAGTATGACGGACCGCCTTTCCTCTCCGGATTCTGTTTTCCTTCCTTCCTTTGAGCCAGTAGCCTGAGTGGGGCCCCCAAAAGCAGCTAACAAGGCCGTACCACATAAAAGGAATAAAAGAAATCCCCCCACCACGCCCCTTCTGCCCTTAAACACCCTCAGCCTCAACAGTGTGGCTCTAAAGTCTGCTAATACTCAACTGAATCTGCCCGATCAGCTGCATCTCCAGTTTTATGGGCCTCACTCCACCTTCATCCTCCGGGGACCGTTGGAGAAACTCATTCCAGAGGCTCTAAGGTCCTGAATTAGGTTGGGTTAGCTAGGCAGGTAATGATCCGAGCGAGATCTCTCGGTCTATGGGGAGCAATGCTGAGGCCGCTCTGAGACCCTGCAAGTCTGGAGATGAGACTGAGGGTCTTTGTTGTGGGGGAAATCGAGGCAGTGATGAGTGGTCTGGATGGAAATGTCAGATCCCCCAGGGCTGAGAGGAAAAGGCAAATCCATCAATCTTTCTGTTTTATCTATCTTTCATGTACAAACCTGGTCTTTGTTCGGGACTCTGCTGTTTTCTCTCCTGTCTTTTCCTCACGCTTTTAGTCTTTAATCCTAAAACTGAAACGCTCACATTAATAAAGCAAAAACATAAAGGAAGCTTCTTTAATCCCCGGATTTATGCTTTATTATGGATGCGAACAGACTGTAATCGTTGGGTGTACATGCGGATGCACTGCAGTGGCTATTTCCTGATATCAATGTTAGCCTCATTGTTGTTTTCGGATATTATAACACAGAGTCACAGGTTACTGGGACGTCCGGCTCTCTGCCCTACCTTTACGCTGACTCATCTCCCAGCGCAGTCCTTCCAGCTGGGAGATTAATCCCATTTGTATTCCCGCTTCCATCCTTATTGTCTTATTTTGTGTCCTTTTTAAACGAGCAGATTATAATGCATTTGTTAGAGAGGAAAAATAGTCCCTCACTCACTCCTTTCAGTAGACCAGCTGCAGTCACATAAACTGAATGTCGTGCTAAGCACAAAAAACAACATTCTTGAGTGATTTTGAGATCTCACTACATGCTTGAAAACCCTGCTACATTCCTAACGCAGAGTCAGGAAAGACAAAGAGCCACAACATGGCGTGGAAAAGAGAAAAACAGTGTCTTGCAAAAGTATTCCCACCCCTGGAGCTTTTCCACATTTTGTCCCATTACAAAAAACACACTTATTTGTATTTTATTGGGATTTAGATGATAAACCAAGACAGAGTAGAGCAATATTTTGAAGCTGAAAGAATATATAGAGTTTTACCATGGAGAAATCTGGACCATTCTTCTTTTCAAAATAGCTCAAGCTCAGTCAGATAGGATGGAGAGCATCTGCTGTGAACAGAGCCAGCCCAAGGTTGTATGGGGCCTTAGGCAGGATTCTATTTGGGGCCCCACTAAAAGTGTTTCAACACAGATTTGGTGGGATCAGGGCGAGGGGCCCACGTCTGATTGCCTGAACTTAAACACAACCAGGGATAACTGATTATTATCTGCTGAGATTTATTTGTGAACAAACTGAGCAGTGTCACAAATAAAAGATTAAACTCGTAGCATCAGAATGTAGCTGTGGTAACGCAGCAATCGAGGATCAACGGCAAATGAGGATCGCGCTTTCACAAAGTAAGTGTTTTTAAACATTAAATTGTCCTTTAAATATTCAATTTAAATACTAAACCCATATTTTAATTAATCTCTGTTAAAACTATCCACTCAAATTTAATAGCGTTCTCATTCTCAATAGAACAAATATACAAATGTCAGATCTATAATAGCAAATTCGAATTCAATACTTGCAACCGTTTCATTTGAAATAAGTTTATGAATTGAACAGTGTTCCTTGAGATGTTCACGGCTGTACTTTTGTTTTTCATTTTTTACATAAACCAGCTTTAAAACTCTCAACAACCTAGTTATTCATTGGTCCAATGTTCTCTAAAGAATCCAGAATCCTTGAGAGAACAGCTGCTTTTATAGGATAGAAAGATCCTTTATTGTCCCGCTGGTGGGAAATTCAGGTGTACCAGCTGCAAAGAGCAAATACACAACACAAGAGAGAAGAGTGAAGTTAAATCATACAGAGGTGGAAGCTATTTACTAACCATTGGACATCTGAAGGTCATTGGTTGCACAGGGAAAAGTTGGCAAAGTTCAAGTGTCAATATGTTTCCAAGGCGTTGCAAGAAGAATAGATTGCTTAATGTGAAGATTTGAAATAAGGATTTTGAGGCTTTTAATAAGGGAGTAACCCCTGCCCTTTTTCAGCATTTACTAAATAAACAGATGACTCACAGGATTTGTTATAAAAGCTTGCTGCTCCTTTTGCTTGATATAACAAAATGCCCAACACTTACATTGTGGTTACTGTTGAAACTAAACTGATCATTACAGAGAAAAAACAGAAACATGATTACTAAGTTCACATGTTAAGATACGACAAATGGTTAATAATGTATACTGTTTAGAAGTGAAGCTGCTTTAAAATGAGTATTATTTGAAATAAAGGACTTATTTTTTATGAAAATATATGTTTGCAAGGCATTTATTGTATGCTGTGATTGATTAATACAAAAAAACTGAAGTTTTGCACCACCCCCAGTTTGTTAAAGCTGAAGCAGCAGTAAAAATTGCCAATGTGCTGTACTGACCTGATGGAGAGCTGACATGTCAGGACTTGGTACACGCTGATGCTGCTTTCCATCCAGATTAAGCAACACGGATGGGATAATTGCAGCCAAAGGGAGAGGAATGCTGTTAACTTGAATACTTGAGTAATTAAACACTTCTATCAACATTTTTTAAGGGGAATGAAAACAAACACTGAATCCTACTCTCCAGTCTTATCTCTGTTCCCACCCATAAGGTGGCTCAGGTTTTATTTGTACTGACTGAACCAGACTTGTGAGTTTTTACTAAACAATACACCATTCATAAATTAGATTGAAGGATTTATGTCCCTTGCGGCATATTTTACTATGATTTTTAAAAGTTTTTTTCTTAAGCAGCATTGAGGTAATTCCAATTATAAACAGTCTGCCTAAAATCCCTCCAGAAACCCTGATGGTGACTTTATTTTTAAGCTATTCAGAGGTGGGCTTGATGGTGTGCTTTGGATCCTTGTCCTGCACGTTTTTCTCCTCCTCCTCCTCCTCCTTTTTTTACTGCTAGAGATCAGAATTCATAGTTTTATCAATTATAACAAGCTTTTCTGGTCCTTAAGGAGCCCAGAAACCACAGACTATTACATGACCACCACCGTGTTTGCCTGTTGGTAAATTATTTTAATCAAATAATAATTTTAAACTGTATGTAACTTAAAATACACCCTCCATAGAGTTTCAGGTTTGTCTTATTCACTACCAGTATATTTGTCAAAAAGTCTTGCATCATCAAGGTGTGGGACGGACCTTTGAGCCCCTTTTTGGTCTGCAGCGGCTTCGGCCTTTAATGTCTGCGCTGGATGCCATGTTGGCCCAGTCTCTGTCTTATTCCTGACTCATGAACACGGACCTTATCTGAGACAAGTGACTTCTGAAATCTCTTGCTCCCTCCTGAATGAGTTGTTGATGCGCTCTAAGGCCCTGTTTACTTAATGTTTTCTAGTAAAAACTGAACAGTTTGGTTGCGTTTGTGTTGTTCATTTACGTTTCTTTTTACATCGCCGCAGTTTGAGAATGGTTTCGAGTGTAATGGTTCGGAAATGTTACGATTTCTGTTGTCGTGTAAACGGGAACAGATGTAACTTTTCTTCCAGGAAATTTCCGTATATGTGCAGAAAACATTAAGGTTGGCTAGAGTTTTAAAAACCACAGAAGAAGAAAATCAAATGGCAGATAGCGGAGTACTGTTCTGGCTACTGACTCTTCTTTATATAACCACGGCTGGGCATGCGTATAAATCAAAGTTACCTTAAGCAGCAGTTGAACTTTGTCTGGTTGTAGGAAAACTTTTGGCGAGGATTATTAGTCGTGACGGCTTTTTGGCACTGTGCATGAGCATGGTGTGTTTCAAAGAACATAGCACCACTTGTGGTGCGGGGTGGGAATTACACCATTTTTCAAGTTTCTACTATTACCATGAAAATGGAAATTGTAATTAGAACGTTGTTGTGTAAACGTCATAACAGAAACGGAACAAAAATCCCATTTTCAATGGATCATTTTGGTGTAAACCAGGGCCAAGAGTCATTTTAGTAAATTGGACACTCCTGGGAAGGTACACCCTGTTCCATATTTGTTGCAGTGGGTCGATGGAGTCCCAAAGCCTTAGAAATGGCTTTATAACCCTATCCAGATGGATAATGTCAAAGACTCTTGTTCTCTCAGCAGCTTTTTGAATTTCATTCATAATGTGTTGCTATCTGAGAACTTTCAAGCCTACTTCATGTTGTCTGAGAGGTCATATACAAGGGATTTACCACTTCTACAGGTGTGACTGGCAAAACTGATGCAGAGGTAAAAGCAAGTGGTTTAGTTTTGGTCCAATAATAAAATACGGGTCTCAACAGCCTTTATCAACTGTGTTTTTGCAAATCCAAAGCAGATCTCTCTTTTCCTGTGTTAATTTCTGTGTGTTAATTTAGGGTTGATTTGCAGTAGGGAGGTTGAAAATTGCAGTGAGAAAAGCAAAACAGTCACCCAAAAGATAATTCTGGGTTTTTAAAGGTGGATAGCCACGTTAATTTACTTCTTATTTATTTAAATGCCAGTAGCTCACTCTGATTACATACAAAGTTTTAATGAAAGATTATTACATCCTGCTTGCGTATTAGTTATTATTTTGGGGTTATACGCTTTGTTTTTGCTCAATTTGTTTGCAAATAAAGCCTTTCCTGTTTACGTGGCTATATACATTTAATACCCAACAAATAAAAGTCATTTGGTGAGGGGATTAGATTGCCCAAAATTGTGGTTAACCACAATTCAATAATTTTCAATTTAACAAAAGGAGGAATTTCTCTCATAGGACCCAGCTGGTTGTCTAGCTTTTCCCTTTTTTATATTTTACTCAGGGTATTTCTATTCAAGATTAAATTAATTAATTAATTAATTAATTAAATTTATTTTTACATTTATTTATGAATTTATTCATTTATCACTTTATTTGGATCCATAGTTATATATATATATATATATATATATATATATATATATATATATATATATATATATATATATATATATATATATATATATATATATTGACTTATATATGTATATGTTTATATTACTTTGTGTGGAATGTTGTAAATATATACATAAAAATGTTTGAATATCTGGAAATGTAATTTCTCTCTGGGATTATTAAAGTATGTCTGATTCTAATTTGAAATATGACAAATAAGCAAAAACAAACAAGGAGAGGTGTACATTTTATGAGTGCTGTGTTATTTATTGTAATAAGTGACATTTTTGAGGTTCTTTGACTGAGATGAATCACAAAATGGAAAGTTGAAAGGTCAAGAAGCAAGGAAGACTAGAGGGGGGTAAGGGGGACGAAGGAGAGAGGTTTTGGTAAACAACCCCTAATGACTTAAGTAGGTGCCTTAATTGGTCAGGGATGACGGTCTGTGTGTGTTGGAGAAACGGAGACGGTTTTCAGGGAAGCAGCTGTCTTCTACTTCTTAAGGCTGGGGGCACAGGGTCGGCGGGGAACTCCCCCCATAACCATCTACACACACATCCACACGCCCCTGTGTCTTCCTCATATGGAAACCCAACCCAGTAGGTCTTTCATGTGGTTGAGGGCCGTGCCGGGGACGGGAGGGGAGGAGGTTTCAGGAGCAGCGCTGTGACACCGGAGGCCTCAGCGCCTCTCCTCTCTCTGCTTTGTTTTAGCAGAGAGGCTTCCACAAGTCGGGGTTCGTATTTATCGTTTGGTTTGAAGCAACAGAGCGATGTGTGGTTTGGCGACGACCCCAATAGTTCCCAGCTCGCTGCCAGAGAATGGGTGGAGTGCTTTGGGTGTAGTTGACTAAGTTTTGCCACATGTGCAGTTAAGCAATTAAAGGTCGCACCCCGAGTGTTTTTTTTTATTCTTTTCTAGCAATTGTTTTTTTTTTTCTCTCAGAAAAATGTAACTTTGTTGACAGCTCATTGTCTGTTTCTGCAATTAATCCTATAATATTTAACATTTGAGCAGCTCTAGTAAAGAAAAGTCCGTTTTTTTTGTTTTTGCATTTAACCTCTGCGTGTTTAATTGTTTTGACCCACAAAGACCACTCCGTCTTCTCCCCCTTCCCTTTTTTTTATTTTAATCTTTCCTCGCCATCACAGTCTCACACAGAAGCCCATTGTGTGAGCTCATGTCTGCATCAAACCCAGTGCTCGCCCTAGTCAGCATGAAATGTAGTATGGATCTAAAGCACAGACACACGCTGACATACTGGAGTCTCTGGTGCTGACTTTGTCTTCGTTGATCCGCTAGATGCAATCGTTTGAATCATGTCAGAGTTCTAATGGATGCTGTAAAATATTACGGTTAGTTTTTACAACATGGCATCACTTCACATTAATGCAGAGTTCCTACACAGGCTGGAAAACGCGGTATTATCCACGTCTGCATAAGTATGGCAAAACATTAATATGTCCAGACTTTAGTCCTTGTTCTATTGTGTAAATTATATTTTTTCCCCATGTTTCTTTATCGTATCTTTCCATCCTTCCTCCCACCTACTTTCTCCCCCATTCTTTCCTTCTTTTAATCCTTTCTCATGTCCTCCTTTCCTTCCTTCCTTCTTTCCTTTTTGATTCCCTGTGCCCTAACTGTCATCCACTTGTTTCCTCCTTCATTCTCTCCTTCGGTCCTCTTGTCCTACCATTATTCCTTCCTTCTTTCTTTAATCATTTACCTAACTTGTGTTTTACCTCATCTATTTGTTGTCTAATTCATTAAAAAAAATTAATTCTTTTCCTTCCTTCCTGTGTTCTACCTCCTTTACTTCTTGTGTGCTTTCTCACTTTTGTCCTTGAGTGCTTCCTTCCTTGCCTTCTTTCTTTTTGTCTCTTCTTCTCTCTTTTGTGTCTTTCTTTCCTCCCTTCATTGTAATTTTTTCTGTCTTTGTTGTACATTCTTCCCTTCCTCCCTTGTCCTTGCTTTCTGTCCATCCTTGTTTCCTTATCCTCTTTCTCCTTATGTCATTTCCTTTTTTATTTCCTACATCCCTTCATTCTTGTATTCCTTTTTCTCTTGCATGTCCTTCCTGGCTTTCATTTCTTGTGCCCTTCCGTCTTTCCATGTATCTTTCTTTCCCTTTGTCCTTGCTTCCTTCCTTAGTGTTTTTCCTTCCCTCTTGTCTTTATCTCATCCTTGGTTCCTTTTGCTTTAAAGCTTCTCCACAGTAGCAACCTGAATTTAAAATGAAGGTAAAGGACCAAGAACTCTGAAACATGGACCCTGGAAAGATATGTTCGGATGAAAAATGATGAGGAATCTTGGGTAAATGTAGTTTTTGTGTGAGAACTGCTGAAAACCATTTGTCCTGGTAAATGTTTCCCTTTTCTCCTATCACATCTGAAAAACACAACTTTCTGCTTATGAATTTGTTTTTGTCGACTGTATGCAGATGATGTCAGTCATGCTGATAATAATAAAAAGCCATTAGTTTAAATGTCCTGTTTTTATGTGCCTTTAATTATTTTTGCACTGTATTAGCTTTTCAAAGGCATTACATAAAATGATGAATAACCGCCAAACAGACTGGCAGCCGTTTACATTAATTAGGTTTGTTTGTTAGATGATATCGTCTGTGTGATTGATGCTACCTGGCACCAAACACAGTGTCATGTCTCTCTGCACCACATTAAATGTAAGAGCCAAAAAAAATAAAAATAAATGCTTGACACAAAGGTGCAAGCATAATAACGTAATTTAATTCAGTTTCTTTATATAGCACCAATTCACAACAAACGTCACCTCAAGGCGCTTTACAAGACGAACGGGTCTAGTGCATATTCAGATACATGAAATCTAATTACAGTCAAATTGAAATAAAAATAAATCCTCTATGTTCCATTACAGTACAACCACACAGTCATGTTGACTTACATGCAGTTTTGTCCTATTTATGACGCAATATCATCAAATTCAGCTGCTTGCAAGATCCGAATTGGTAAAGCATTGCTTGCTGATGTACGGGCGTTTTCGTCGATTCTTTGGGTTTGCAGCAGTCACTCGTTCTGAGGAACCATGTGGCGACGGTGGAATGTATCCACTCTTCTTAACGGAGACACCTTCAGCAGAACCAGGCTCCGGTAGAGGGGAACAGGAAGCAGAAAAACCTGAAAGCACCGGATCGGGGACCGCTTCCTTTGGGCCCGAATGCAAACAATAGAGAGTCAATGGCAGTAAAAGATTTGTCTGTCCTCATCCGGAAAAGAGGCGCAGCTGAAAATGGAATCACTGAGTCAGGAGTATTTTCTATGTTACAAATTACACATTCATTGCAGCTATAGCGTCAACGATGGCTTTGTACGAGAAAGGGGCACAACTGAGTGACCTAATCACTGAGCCAAGAGTATTTTCTATTATATAATACACACACAGAGTTAATGGCAGCAGTAGCTCAATTGGGGGGTTTTCTCCAAGAAAGAGACACTGCTAAACATAAAATCACCAGACAAGGTGTACTTTCTATGGGAAAGAAAATAGAGCACATATACTTATTCGCAGCAGTTGCCCCATCGGGGGCTTAACCCAGAAAGAGATGCATTTAAATAAAAAAATCACTGTATAATACGTTTTTGTTAAATTATGGATAGAAATATAGGTTTTTGATTGCTTGGTTCCCATTTCCGTGACTACCTGAACCTATAGATGTCATACAGTTACAGATCAACATTGTAATCCTAACTCAGCGTGCTGATTCCAATACTGTTTGCATATTCAGGTTTCATGGTAATGTTGTTCCTGGGCAGATGCACCTTCCCACCCAACGTGCTGATTACTGGTTTAAATGTTTAGTTTTTGGATGCTTGCATTAAGTCTGAGCCGTGATTTGTTTCGTAGACTACAGAAATTAAAACCTTGAGAGTAGAGATACATCCTGGTTTTTATGTTGCCAGTATATTGTGCAACTCTGATGTTCAAAATCATCAAGTTAATGAATGGCCAATGAACAGAGGGTCATAAAAGAAACACCCTTCTGCATGTTATTAGTCATTTGTCCCTGAGAAATGATTGACTGCAACACAATTATATCTTTAAACTCCTTTTGAAAGGCAACTTTTTGAGTCCTGCGTCTGAAAATGCCGACAGATTTATCACAGTATGAATCATTTACAGAGAAAAACAGGAAGAAGAGGTGATCTCTTGCAACACAACAAACACGCATGGCTTTGTGTCTCTGTTGAGTTGAATTCTCGGTCTAGGAAGCAGCTTTTTGTCCTTGAACTCAAACCACATTGTTGTCTCATTCACTCTGACAGAAAACTTGCAGCGATGGAGGAAAACTGGGGAGTCATGCCCCTTTAGAAGTAAATTAAGTGAGAAAAACTTGATGTGAAGAGGAACATTGAGATTTAAAAAGCCTATTTTTTCACTAATATTTGCACCTTGTAAGAAATCAGAACAAGAAAAATATTTTTTTTTTATTTAAAAGAAGAAAGAAGAACTTTGCTATCATTTATTTTTGACCAAATTTGTAGAGGATGCTGCAACTTTTCTGGTGTTTAGATTTGACCTCTTCTACCTCCAGCCTATTCCTCGTGAACTACCCCTTTGTCAGCCTTGCAAGTCCCAGCATCCTGTGGGAGACGGCGCTGTCAACTATATCCTGCTCTACTTCCTGCCCCTGCCGCCATCCTCCCCTTTTGCGCAGACACTTACGCTCAGAGCTCAGAGGAAAAGTGCTCTTAATCAGACAGCCGCCTCATCCAATTGCGTCCCCCAGATTGTTCTTTGTGATTGTCACCATGTCCAGCGACAGGATGTGACACGTCTCTCTCGCAGTTGTTTCCTGCTGGATCGGAAAACGAGAGCGGCGGTGATGGATTTGTCTGTGGGAAGGGTTGGTCGAGAGGTTTCCGCAGCGCTTCGCAGGTTGTGATTAAAGCAAACCGTAAAAAAGAAAAAAGAAAAAAAAGAAAAGCGGCGCTAAAAGTCGGTCACATGCGTAGTTGCCTTCAAACAAAGGATGGAGCTGACTGTGTTTAGTGGCAAACCAAAAATAACAGTCTGAAAGATGGACGTGGAGCTGCGTAAGCCAACGACATCTTCTCATCACGACTGGCGCTGTAGTTATCCTGCAGGACAATCTGCTTCAGCAGTAGAGTGGGGATCTGGACATACAGTGTCCTGGAACAGTACTTTATGCACATTTTGTCCCATTATAAGTACAATCTTTAATGTATTTAATTAGGATTGCATCGGGTCAACAAAGTAGTTCATAATATGAAAAATAAATAAAGTAGAAATGGAAAATATATGGTTGAAATCTTGCATTTATATTCAGCTGCCTTTATCTAAAACTCCGAAAAACACTGTCAGCTTCAGAAATCACTTAATTTGTAACCAGAAGGGAGACTATCAACGTCAAAACTAATCGCTGTGAGCTCCACAAATCTGGCCCTTTCGAAAAGTTGCATAAAGAAAGCTGCCGTTGAAAGACAGCCATGAAAAGTCCTTTTTTTCATTTTGCTACGAGCCATATAAGCCGACACAGCAAACGCGTAGAAGAAGGTGCTCTAGTCAGATGAGACCAATATTGAACTTGTTAATTTTTTTGCCGAATGCCACAAGCGTAGGAAAACTCACCGTCACCGCACCATGAAATGTGCCGATGGCTTCATCACGCTGTAGGGATGCTTGTCCTGTCTAGAGACAGACCTAGGAGGCTGCACTGCAAAAACAAAACTAAAAGTAAGTTAAATTTTCTTGAAATCATTGTAATTTTCCTTGATTAGAGCAGGTAAATAAGACTATTTGCCAATGGAATAAGATTTTTGCACTTAAAATTGGAACAATTCATCTCCATCGTCTTATTTCAAGGATGTCTATTTATGTTATTTTAGAGATGAATTGTTCCTGTTTTAAGTGCAAGAATCTCATTCTATTGGCATATAATCTTATCTACCTGCTCAAATCAAGGTAAAATACACTCATTACAAGAAATTTTGTACTTATTTTTAGTTCCCTTTTTGCAGTGTGTAAGACCTGAGATTGTCACACAGGTTCACCCTCCAGTAGGTGTGCAGAAAGGGGGGGGGGGAGGGGGGATCCAAATCCACATCCACATCCACATCAGATCAGTGTGGAAAAAAAATGTCGGCTGTGTAATCTTTCTTCCACTTCACATTGCTTTTGTGTTGGTCTGTCATTTTGGTTTTAACGAGACAAAACTTCAAGAGGTATTATTACTTTTTGGAAGACGCTTTACTACTTTTTAACGTTCCCAGGAAATCGAGGGAGGCCAAGTGAAAAAAGCCAGGTTCACCCTCACAAAGCAGATTCACATCAGATGAAACCTGCCCATGCATCAGGCCGTATTGTTCCGCGGCTTAGCTCTTCAAAGAAGCCTTAAAGTATGTGCCATTGACCCCCAACTTGATAACTCAAAGGCGTCCCGTTAAACTGGACTACAGGCCACAGTATGTCACCTTGGCAACAGCAGCCTGTGGCCGATAGCGACCACATTACCGCAGCAACCCTGAGGTTTGTAGGGGGTCACAGTTAGGGGCTCCTGTGAATGCACCACTCCCCCCCCCCCCTTTTCTTTCTTCATGACAGGTTTTTGATTGGTCAGCGTGTGTGGGGGGTCTTCACACATGCACTGAGGCGCTGCAGAGGTTGGATGCTGATTTGTGAATAGCCTTTAGATTGACGTTGCACACCAAAACTAGTCCCGCTAGTTGTATTTGCAGCAATCGGACAACATGCCTTTGAAAGCAATCAGGATTCTATCCCAGAAGCAGAGGAAGACCACCTATACAGGTTGGCGTCTGTGTTTTCTGTGTGTGTATATATTTCTTCGGCTAAGCATGCATCTTGGCAAATAGTTGGAAAACTTGCATTGAAAACACCAACAACTAGAAAACAATGTTTTAAATATAAAGCGGTGTTTGTCTGGTAGATGGTGTGAGCGCTGTGGGAGAATGAAAATGCTGAGAGGGTGAGACGAGGAGCTAAAGTAGGAAAATAAATGTGTGAACTGGGTGAAAGAAAAGGAAAGGAAAGCGGGAGATGGATTTAAAAAAAGCGGATGGTGATCAGCAGGTGCTGCAGTGTGGGATCTGAGCTTGCATTGTTCAGGCTGACGGTGTGCAGGCAGGACAAGGTCAAGACTGAGAGTTGAAAGGGGCAAGCAGGAGTGAATGGAAACCAACAGACTGGAGGATGGACTTTTCATTGCAGGTTAATCAGTTTTTTTTATATATATATATTTATATAAAAATTAAGCTCTTAATATTGTGGATTATAACAAGTTTTGCTTCAATGACTAATTCTCATTTATATTCCCGTGTGGTCCTGGATCATACATAATAGATACAATTCAGCTCGGAACTGAGGCGCAAATTCATCTCGAAGGAGCCGGTTCTACATCGCGATCTCGTTAACAAATGTTAACGAGAGCGCGGTGAAGCTCTATTTATATGTACCCATCCAAACTTGCTTTTTAATACATACAGCCTCCGATGGTAAAGTATGCTCATAGCTGCAGGTGGTGTTGACTGTGTGCATAGGTTGAAATGTCATGCAAAAATGCTCATGTAGCCTGTTTTAAAATGTGGCTGCCAATTCCTCAAACATCAAATGATAAATATGAGGATGCACTGATAAGAGATTTGTGGCAGGTTCAAGGTCTGTGATTTTGAAGACTTATAACGAACAATGTTTAAATTGTTTCTTTAAAAGCTTTCTCCCTGGAAGTATTTGATAATTATGAATACAAGTAGAGAGATGCACAGAAAACATGGATGGTCGCCTATGTTCAGCTCAAACAGGCAGAACCTCAGAAATGCGACCTTTCTACGGTCCGCAAATGCCCCATGTCCAAGCGGTAACAGGTTGTGCTTCCAACACCTATCGATGTGGAAGTCGTTACTTTCAAAGATGACTCAACTATTTTCAGTAGCAGAGAGCGGTTTGTACATAAAGTCAGGAAGCAACAAAATATTAGGCTTCTTCAAGAAAGAGCTAGACTTATAAGTGGTTTTCAGTTTGGTCCTTTGCCGTTTGGAGTTTTTTTGTTTGTTTGTTAGTTTTTAGGTCTTTTTTGTCTTTGAGAAGGTGTGCAAATCTACAACTGGTCATCAGTTCTTATTTTGGTGACGTATTGTTAAATCTTTCCCGGGAGAAATTGACTCAGTAGTTATGAAGGGTGAAAACTGTTTTTTTTTCCTCTGTCATGGAACATGCTGGAATTGGAAAATGTTGGTAGTTGGTAGATGTTGACCTACAAAGACCCTTGGTAGAAAAAAGAATTCACTATCTGCCTTAGATATTTCAAAAAGTCTTTTGCTTTTTTATACCAGCGATTGACAAAATTTAAGAATGGCACTAATATTACTTGTAAACGTTGTTTGTATCTCCTCCGTAATGTAGGATCTTGACTTTGAGATTTTCAAAAGAGTACCAACTTTTACTAAATCAGGCATGTTTCATAGCAGACAAAAGAGGAAAGCTCTAAAGGATGATATAGAGTAACTTTGCTGTAGTTTTGCTTGGTGTCTGCTTGAGTCACCTCTTGGTCAGTTTGCCTTTTCACCATTATGACAGAATAATTGCAAGGCAAGTGCCAAATAAAAGCCAAGCTTCGTATTACAGATGGCCACTTTTCTTAGCTAAAATGTCAGGTAGAAAACAGCGAGATTCAACAGCTTGTGTGCGAACTTCATCTACATCCGGGGTCCATTGAGATGGACATAGATCTGGTACTATGAGGACCAGTAACACTCGAAATACCGAAACACGAAAGCATTGGATGACAAACCAAAACCACCCAAGTACAACGTGACCAAGGAGCTTCAACAAACAGTTACGTGGCTCTTTAGATGATACAGTTTCCTCTTAAATTGCTTCTTACATATTTTTTTCTTTTTCGTTCCTCTGGTTAGAATTTTTTTACACCTCCCTGATACTGAAATCGCAAACAAATAGGTCTTCTTCACTCCCAACCCAATAAGTGCTATGGTCAGTAGGACCTGTTAATGGTCGCCTATGGTGTGTTGAATGTTTTGAGAAAGTTTGGATTTTTAAGTTTCGGGCCAGTAAGGGCAGGTCAAGGTAAAAAAATAAATAATTCAGTTCTCAGTTCCTAGCTATTTTCTCTGTAAGACTCTGTTAATGTGAATACATTCATTTTAGACAGATATTATCATGAACTGAGTCTATTTGCACTAAGATTAATTACAAGAAAGGCTTTGTTTCACAATTCCAGGTTAAAATATGCATAAATAGGGAAAAGGTACACATCTCTGTTACAAGTTTTACAATTGGCTTCCTTACATCGTCAAGCTGTAATACAGACTTGCGTAGCGTTCCTGGTGAATTTAGCAGAAAATGAAAATTACACCCCAACAACGGTGTACATCATCGCTCTCAAGCCTCATGCAATGAGAGTGAGACACACATTTATTCCTGACTTCACATGCCACATGACATTATTCACGCTGAAAACAAATCCCATACTGTATGAGCTGCGTGCACCTAGGTAAATTCCTAACTACGCGGACAGTCCTGTGTGGAACGACATGGCGGACAAGGAAGTGCTCCTTCTTGCACAGGTTCGTAAATAAAGACATCTATATGATTTGGCACATAAAGATCACCGTTATGACCAAATTAACACTCCCTTGACAGAAATTACGTCACTCTTTTTGAAACAACTGTGTCGTCTACTTCTAAGGGTAGTAGGGGTGTAGTATGCTTGGTGTAGTAGTACAACGCTGCCCTCTAGAGTCTAGGAGAACAGTGCTATTTCAAAGGAAATGCCGCACAGAGCATAAATTCTGCAAATATTGTGTCCGCACGTCTCATTTCTGTGTGGAAGTGGGTGCGTCAAGCGTAAACCAGCCTTAAGCCCTTTTGCGGAGCTGTTTCGGCTTTTTTCAGAGCTTGGTGGGCATCTGTAGCTCCTGCAACTGTTAGCATTATTAGAGGAATAGAAAAGCCGATCGATCATCACCCCCGAGTCACATAGCGTGTCACTCTCCTGTATGATAAAGTAATTTTTTCCCTTTGCTCTTGCTCTCGGGGCACAATATACCTGCCTTTTCTCTCTTGTCATGCACTCAAAAACTACAAAAACTCCCCTTCGTAGAAAGTGTTGTTGGTCTTTGCTAATTTGAATGTCATCAAATAGCTTGCCTTGGTGCTTGACGTTTGGATGGTAGCTTGTCTGACAAAAGCATTTTGGTATGTGTGTATATTGGCTGCTAACCTAACGAGTTTGTCTAACGAGTTTGTTTGCCTAACGAGTGTTTCATTTTCAGTTTGTCTGTTCTTGGGTTGCTAGCATAATTGGCATGGTTAATGAGAAAAGTGATGTCTGATATTTTTTAAAAAGTGATGGCTTTTTATTTTAAAGCCGCAACGGTTTCTTGCCAAGTAAGACTTAAAGCAACCACATGTAACTTTTGTCCACAAAGGGGCCTAGACCTGAAAGCTCCAGGTTTAGCGCGCCTGTAGGCCACTAGCATGTGGTAGCTATCTTGATTAAGGGTGTGGGGTGGGTTGGTCACATGACTTTCTGAGTGACGGATCCATGCCTCTCAAGTTACATAGCCGGGTTTTTGAGGGGCAGCCACCACAGACCATGAATACATGCTGAGTGCTGTATATTGACATGGAAAATCAAATATACCTGAAATTAGGCTTATATGTGGGTCAAAAGTTACACATTGGGGCTTTAAGTTGTTCATTCCTTGTTAAACACTTGAAACTCTCTGTTGACTATTGTTTGGTACACTTGTTGCATGTTGGCTGCCTTAGTAATAGTTGTAATGATCCAAATAAATGGGAATCCATTTATTTGAATATAAGCTTTCATCCTTGCCACCAGGCGTCAGATAGTAGCACAATTCAAGAAAGCGATTTAAGCCTTGGAATATAGGGGAACTGTAGGATTTCAGAGCTGTTTAAACAAAACAAGGAATGGTCTGCAGAAGAGATTCACTGTGAGGACATTTGTGAAAGCATTCTTAACCATGATTTGGACAATTTGCTGTCAATATTCGACAGGTTGGATAAAAAGCCAAAAGGGCCAATTATTGCCGGCTCTAGTAGGATAGTCCAGCGGAGCAGTGACGACTGCCTGGTCATGTCTCATTGTAGCAGCAGGAAGAGTTTAAATGATCCGTATCAAACCCCGGGGGATTTTTCATATCTTTGTCCTTCTACACACACACACACACACACACACACACACACACACACACACACACACACACACACACACACACACACACACGATGCTCCACTAGCATTCACCGCTCGACTGTCCACACATCTGAGGTGCCGATTGTATTCATCAACACTTTTCTCTTTTTTTTATTCACCCTCCCACACATTACTGAGGTGTTTCTGTTTTAGCTCGTAACTGGTTTATGTCTGTTTACATTCATGTTGTTTGATTTTCCTTTTTATCTGAATACACATTGATAATTGATTGTTGTTGGCATTTTTCTTTTTTTTTATTATAACTTGGACATTTGTTTAATTTTCACATCGTAAACTATTTGACTTTTTTTTTTTGACTTTTTTTTTTTTTTTGACTTTTTAACACAGAATGCTTGGCTCGGAGATCCTATTTCCCCTCCTGGAGTTTGTATTTCTACACTGCAAAAACGGATCTGAAATTAAGTAAAATGTTCTTAAAGTTAGTGTTTTAATCCTTGATTTGAGCACGTAAATAAGATTATCTGCCAACGGAATGAGTATTTATACCCCTAAAATAAGATAATTAGACACCCTGCACTTAAAACAAGCAAATGGAGATGAATTGTTCCTATTTTAAGTGCAAAAATCTTATCCGATGGGCAAATTTTCTTATTTACCTGCTCAAATCAAGGACAAATACACTAATTTTAAAGAATATTTTACTTATTTCTAGTTCCGTTTTTGCAGTGTAGATGTGCCGGCTGGTTGTGGTGCTGGTCCTGTCAAATTAGATTTACAGAGTCTTATACGGACCTTTAGTAGTATGCAACAGTTGCATATATTCTTTTCAAATGTGGCATGCAACTCAACAAGGTTTCCCTCATTGTTTGATCAGAAATTAGAACAGATTTAATTCTGATTATGATAATGGTAATAATCATGATAATGCGTTATAATACTGACAGTATTAGTGTTAATTTAAAATAAAATAATGATAAAAGTAAGAAAATTGTAAGTTTTTGGTATGTCAGTATCTTGGTTAACACGCAGCTGTGTTGTCGGGGGTGTTTAACAGATTGAGCTCTTTGTATGCAGAACTTAAAGATTTTTCATTTTCTGTAAAACCCTTTTGGCTAACCTTGTGTATGAACGGCGCTGTACACACTGGGCATATTTGAACAAATACATCTCCCAAAAGAACCTAAAGACATTTATTTATTTATTTATTTTTGCTCTTCTCTCCACATGACCGCCATTCTCCTTTCACCTGACCTCTCTGCGACCCTCCACAACTCAATAGGTAAGTGCTTTATTTATCTGACATTCTGTAGCCCTGTGAGATTACCCGCTGCACACTCTGCGCTGCTCTCTTTGGATCAGGATGGCTTTTCTGAGGAATCCAGATGTTAACGGGATAATAGAAACTCTGTAATTTATGCTTTAAAGTTCCCAGATGCTTTGGTAGTGGCCGCTGAGCCAAAATGTAGAGCTGATTTTTAATTTATTTTTTTCATGATTCAGAGTAATTAAAAGACAGTAAAGTGGAAGCTGTGCCTGTTTTGGGAATGTAGTTAAATGATGGGAACTGGAAATTACTCAAATAAGATCGTTATCTTTAAATCCAAAGTCACGCGCATTTGGGAAGCCTTTAGAAATTGCCCACAGAGACTCTGTTGTTCCAGCTCAGCCATGAAATGTTTCCTCGCTGTGGCGCTCCGACCTGCTCTCACACCCCTATGACCCACATCACCCCTCTTCACGCGGCTCGTCTTCATGTCTCCCCGTCCCGCCAACAGCTTACAGCTCCAGCTGACTTAACCAGCAGCTCCGACTGGCCCACTTGGATCCAAAGATTTATTGCCCATCCTTTTATTTTCACATGGAAAAGAGGGTTGTTTTTTTAAGGAAGTGGAAACTTCACTTCTGGGACCCTAAACATCTGGGAAATGCACAGGGGGGTCAGGAAGGTGTTGAGTGGGCATCCTGTGTTTTTCTGTTTTTCACGGCTCTGTGACATCATTCTCTGCTTGGGTAGCCTGTTTTCTTTTTTTTTTTTCTAGGTTGGACAAACATAGATTTGTGCTTCAGATATGACTAAGAATGGGTACATTTGTTTTGGCCTCCACTATTAGTCACCTCATGGATCAAAACATGTTATAGCTCATTGTCTCATATTATGTCCCCAAGTACAAAGAAAATTAATGCACACTTTTGACTTTGAAGGCATTTAGCAATTAAAAATGATTTTGGTCTAACCTAAAACACTACTAGTTAAATTAGATAGTTTTGTTTATACATTGTATGTAATATATCTGTCAGGTTTCAACTATATATTTCAGGGTTTCCGTTATTAAGGTTCAGTATAACTCTAATTAATGCGGTTGTTTAGTATCTTTAGCACCAAACAGGTGTCAAGCCTACAAATAAAAAGCTTTAACCTATTTATGAAGTTAATGAATCTCGGCCTAGACACATCTTTCCTCCTCCTGTTTTAGTGGAGAAGGGATGTATGGATTGATGGACATTTTTGTCTCTTAAGTGCCTTCAGGGTGGTTAAATCCCCTTAAAATGACGTTTATAATGTGTCTGCTTGTCTGCTCCAGTGCTGTTGGCTGCACAGGATCTCAGTCTCCACGGGTTATTGACTCTGGTATTGCCAACTAATTAAATGAGCATTTGAGCAAGAAGTTGTAACCTGAATGAAGCAATTAGATGCTGCAGAAATCCTAGAAATGCTCATATGACAAGTAGATGGTCATGACAATATTGGTTTGTGCAATATCAGTGTAGTAAAGGATTGTTTTTGGAGTTTTCTATGTGGCAGGATTTCATGCTAATTTTGCCAACAATGTTTTTTTTTTTCTGTTGCATGAGGTCTTTGTGCAGAAGATGCTCACAAGTGATCAGGTGTGGGTCTGCACACCTGTCCTACCATCCAGGCTCCTCCTGGCTGATACTGATGTCTGGCTTTTCCTTGATTCCTGACATAGTGGTTCTGATCCAGACTTTCTTTCTTAAAACTAGAAAACATACTGATGGAAAACTACTAGGAACAACACAAAATGTGTTGCAACTTTTTTGATAGTAGGGCTTTTTATTGCCCAAAAAATCAGCAGATGATCAATTATCCCAATGTATACAGAAAAGCATGTTTTCCTAACTTTTATCTGATTTTG